>NC_135497.1:270212707-270445207 GCF_052857255.1 Amblyomma americanum
ATTCATTAAATCAAGCAGGTGTCCATTTCTTTTACTTTTTAAGATTCGCACCATTATATGGGACTAAAACAAGGGTGCATTCACTGTCCCCTAAGACCAACCGCAAAAAATGTACTCAAGTAACACTTGTTGCTGGGCTAGTCAGTGCATAGTTCTTGTGAATGTCTCTTATTTTGCGCTAACGTTTGTCCATAGTAAAAAAATGTATGCGCTAAAAAATGCTGCTTAAAGTCATTGTGACCCTCACCGCCTGCGCACTTCTCCACCGGTGCTTTGGTGGCGCTCTCAGGCTGCAGAATGTCTGAACTTGTCCCAACACTCCCACATAAGTTAGCAGGGGTGACATGACGCTTGCCCACTTCGGTGGACGGCGACAATGCAATGATATATTCAAATGCACGCGCTAGTCGGGGACCAAGAGAGATCCGTGGTGGCGGATTTTAAGAGAATTCCTTGCTGTCAAAGCATCTTACACATAGCATCACATTGTGCATGGGTGTGATTCGATCGACGGGTGTTGCAGCGAAAATCTTCCCAGCGTTGGCTCTATTTTGCCCTGCGCCCGTTTCCGGCATTCCCTACCTAGCAAGTGTCTCAGATTCCTAAGGCTGACCGCTCTGCCATAACATTCCATTTCAACTGAACGCGACGTTCGAGAACAGTCTGGTTAAAATCATGATTCAGGAAGTGAGTAACCAAACCAGCGAGCGCACGAGCCAGTTAATTGAGAGAATGAAGTGGGGATGGGAGCGAGCGAATTCGCATAACCTTAATAAAACATGTCTCTTACACGCACGCTGAATGCACTTTAGCGAGGACCTAATCAGGTGCACTAGCTAGCTTGAGCCAATGGCTAAAAAATGAAATGTTAGCTGTAGGTTCGAAATCCAAAAAAGTTAATTTTTTTCAATTTAGGCTTTTTTTAGTTAGAAGCGGGCACTCTTCGCCACAGCAGCGACAGTGGTGGTATGCATCCGATACAGCTACAGCCGAATTATTCAATTCAAGAACGAAGCCGTAGATGCCTCTCAAAGAAGACTGTCCAGCCAACGGCGTCGACCGATTTTCATCACGCCGTGATAAATTCCCCTCATCTGCCATCCCCTGCGATGTAACGCTAGCAGGTCGATGCCATTGGCTGACGGACCTCCTTTGAGGGGCACCTGCCGCTTCGTTATTCAGTTGCATTCGACTATAGCTGGCTGGTTAACGAATATTGAATAGTAACTTTTTTACTATTATTCTTAGGCTCCTCATTTACTCAGAGGTTTGTAGCCCACCATAAGTAACATCCCCATCGGTTTTTAGGTTTTCTAAAATGTCATTATCGCCATCGCCGCCACGCAAGGAATTTGAGGCAAAATTTGAAGTATGGCAGAAAGTTTTCTCAAGGGACTCTGGAAATGATTCGCACCGGTATAAGGCGTTACCGTAAAAGTGCATCATTCTTTGTAACACTTTCTGCCGGCTGTGATATTTGTCTTGTATTTTGTGGTGTCCTTTGCTTCTATCTGCGGTCATTCGCACACCAATATAAATACCCACTGATGCGGCAGCCTTTAGAGACAATGTGAAAATTTCGGTTTTTGTATTTATTAGTACATTTGTCTGTTCATTTTAGAGACGCTAAGACGTTACAAATGACCAGCATCTGTGATGTGTTATGCCGCTCAAACCCAAGCTCGACCCTTCACCTTATTATACGTCATGCCGAGACAGTATATATGATGATTCCTTGTGCATCAAGTATTATCAGAGTCAAAAGTATCGAAGATCCTTGAGGGGCAACCGCAGCCGATAAATAGCACTGTTATTAGATGATTTTTGGAGAACACACGAATGGAGGTCGAAGTCGCACTTGGGCGCTGTAGTCGCGTTTCGTAGTCGGAGACGCGTCCCAGAAAATTTTGTCCCCGATAGCATTTACCATCCCTGTAAGGAACAGTTCTCTACGCAGCGATATAATGCGTCTCGCTAGGCGTTGCTGCCGTGCAGTATCCCAGGTGTCGCAGTTATTCAGTTATTAAGAAAGCTAGACCGGCACAACGACCCTCCGTTTTAGCTTATACAACATTTTATGCAAGTTTAACAGCCCGCGTTACCGCCATAGATGCTTAAGTGCGGCGTGGTCGTGAGAGAATTGTCAAATACTCGCTCATTGCACTAGCAGTGCAAAAAGCAACACCGGGAAAAAATTAATGGGGTGAAATGGCGCCCCTCTTAGTATGCGCAGAACAATCATATATGTATGGGATCTTGTATTTAGGGGACAATCTCGACACATTCAGTCCTCTTGAGATGTCTTTTAAATCCCGATTTAATTGCTTCCATTAGAAAATTTCTTATCAACTGCGTCGAATATAGATTGTGTGAGCGGCAGCAAACAAACTGGGCATATCCCTAATGGGCGAGAGTAAAACCGATTAGTTTCTCTTCTCTTCCTTCACACGTCCAAAATATAGATGGCGTAGATGAAAAACGGGACGCGTGAATGCAGAAACACGAAAGTGACCCAGGCGGCACCAAAATGTCCGCAGAACAGAGCAAAAGCGAAAGAAACCCGCATTTGAAGAATGGTCTCGCGTCGCCTGCCGATAAGCCTAATTGTCTAGAAAGCGGTCAACGATCGTTTCTCGAATAGGGAAAGAGGAGCAAAGAAAAACGGGAGCGGTCCCTTGTAACGACGTTGTAATGATATCTCCCCCTCGCCCTTGTGGTGCTCCATCCTTCATGCCGAGCCCTTTGTTAGCGCCCTTGGCAACGCCATTTTGAATCGGCTATCATAGCCTGCCACCGCGACGTTAGATAAAGGACGCGGAAGCCCGGGGGCTACGTAGCCGTAACGACCCGCTGGAGAAAAAGAGTTGCGGCTGTTTTGCTTCAGCCGAAGGAACAAAGCAAGCGTGACGCGCTCGCAAGCGCCCGAGCAAGATTTGTTTTGCGGAGAGGCAGAAACTGGGAGCCGATTCTCTCCCTCCGTGAGTCGATGATCAATTACAACTCGCGTTACTGTCTGCTAATGCCCCCGCTGTCGTTACTCAACGTCAGATGCTCCATGAAAAATGACATATAGCGTGAAGGGGGTGCACAAACTGCAACCGCAATTCGCCTTGCGCGGCTAATCAGCCAGACAGCGTTAGTCTCGGGGCACCCGAGTCAAAAATTTCGTTCAGAATCGTCGATTTCAATGCGTTTTAAAGAAACAAGAAATATTAATTCATTGGGCTAGGCGGAAAGTGAAAAACTGAACGCTGCGACGTCGCGTTTTCGTTTCAAAATCCGGCGCCACCTGTTTCATCTCCACATGTCGTCGGCAGATGGCGAAAGGAGTACCGCTTAGGACGGCTTCTTTGGAAGCACTGAACGAGATGCTAAGTGCGGGCGCTCGAGCGCACTCAGCCTGTCGTCAGATTTGGGAAGGTAGTGCTACAAAAGCGAAGTTTTCGCTTGAGAGGGCAGTGATACCACTGAGCATAGTACAAAAAAAAATGGCTACGAGTAAAGGAAACCCGCAATAACGGGCGCATTCTCAGTGGACATCTCGATCGCGCTAGAATAAAGCGGCGCCTTAGTGTAGCGCTGTGGTCCACTTCGTAACGTGCACCGACATCGCGCAGCACACAGACGTCCTTTAAAGTTCGCCTCCGTCGAAACGCCGACGCCACGTTCTTGTGCTCAGCAGCGGAACGCCATGACCACTGAGCCTCAGCGGTAGGTTACTGAATGTGATTAACAAAATAAATGTAACGTACGGAGGGTAGGCGGTTAATGCACGCCCATCGTTAATGCACGCAACTATTGTGGACGAGTGATGCAGCTATGATTCTGCCTCATCGCGAAACGGTTGCTACACGTCGGCTTCGTACCTATAAGATCAGGGTGAGGACGACGGTGAACAGTAGTGACATCACCGGTATTTAATTCAGGAAGAGAATGCTAGGAGCAATGCGGCATTATCTCAAGATCGACAGATTATGAATAATGCCTGTATGAATAGCGACTGTAGTCCTCATGCGGCACCCGACGTGAGCACGGGGCAAACGCAATCAGAAATAACGACAGCGCAATCAGTAGTCTACTCTAAAATTGACGGGCGCTTTATTATCACAACGGTACGGCAGGTGATCAGTGCTAGCTGGCTTTCGAAATGATGACGCAATTCATACCGAGTTCGGTGATGGTATGCCTGCTTTGCGGTCAGGGAAATGCATGCGTAAGGGTCGTAACCTCTTCTAACCTGCACTGCTTGGTGAACTCCAGGTCAGTGCACATGCTTCGTGATGTTGTCGACTCCGTTGGATTGGTTTCGTAATTGACGTCCCATGATGCGAAGTCCGAGGACGAACTGTATGTGCTTCATGGCGTGGACGTTGAAATAGCCACAATAGACGTTTGGCGGAGTACTATCTGAACCCGCAAAGGCGGACTTGACGAATTTCAGGATGTTTTCCTGAGAGGCGTTTGACGACGTGTTGCGACCGGAGGCCCCACCTGGTGACGACGAAGACACCACGAGACGCGAGGCACGGACTGGACTGCGGACTGGACAGCAGTGGCGCGCGGCATGAGGCGCAATGCGGACGGAATGACAGCAACTACTATGTGAATCCGGGGAACGAGCTAGCGCTATAGTATGGTCGCCTGTCGTAGCTGTGGTCGCACAAAACCCCCAGTCTCAGAAACCTATGCTAATGCTGAACTTCGGAGCCTCATGAAATGTTTGTTTCGCTATGGTGTTACTGAAAAAAAAAAATTAAAAATAAAGCGTCGCGGCCCGCATTATGGCCAAAGAAGAAGAAAGCTGCACTATCGGCCAGGGAACAGTTTGCGGGATGCGTGTTCTCGGGGAAAAAAAAAAACTATTAGTGGTGCATCGCGCACCAACCGCCTGGTAATGTTGCCAACTCATGAAGCGCACACGTTCCCACACACCTGCGGACGTTCCGGACGATCGGCATGCGTGATTGTGTCGGAAGAAAATTATTCCCGCACACTCGCATCCCGTAAACTCGTGTGATAGGACGTGAGGTGCATTACAGATGCCCTAAAGCTGGCACTGATAAGACATTTTCGTTGTCTCGCTCTGGGAAAGCAGCAGTGTTATTATTCCTACCATAATTCTATACAAGCCCGAAGTATACACTGTACACTTCGTGTATGGAGTACAAGATATGCACTTTGTGCAATATGCAGTATGCGCTGTGCATATATACAGTTGGAGCGAATACTGGGGAATCCGTACGTCCACTCATACATGCCCGCAATGCGGTATCAGATGCTTCGCGAACCTTTCCATGTTGCTTGTACCTTTCCATTGTGGCTTATTTTCATTTCACAGCGTTAGCTGTAAGCTGGACGTCGGGCGAATTCTTGTGATGCGGCCAAAAGTGAAGCCATGCTCTTTTATGACGTCAGCGTCACGTGGTTAGTGGCACCTGTTGCGTGGCTTCTGAGCGTGCCGACACCCAGTCATTCGCTATCGTTGCAGAGAAAATGGTCCGACCGAACTAGTACTAGGAAGAACATCGCGAACGGCGCCGCGAACGCCGGCTCGCGAGCAACGACAACGTACAGGTCCGTAGCGGCGCGCACGTGATGAGGGGTGAAAGCATCAGCGGCGAGAGGATCCTGACGATTGGTTTAGCGATTCCGAGGACACGAGACAGCAGCTCCTGCTTCATAAAGCGCGCGCCCCTAAAGCCGAAGCCACCGGACGCATGAGGCAGGAGAAAGACGATGATGCGCCGAAGCCACCGGACGCATGAGGCAGGAGAAAGACGATGATGCCACTTGGGAGTTCAACCGTGAGTTCAACGCCAATCCATTCGTCTTTGCGTATTCGGTCAGCGACAGTGCCTCGAAGATGTTGCAAATTTTAGTGTTAGCTGTACGCTTTACCGTCACATTCGTTAGTAATATCGTAAGGAGGCGTGGCACTAACTGGCGCTGAAATTCGCAGCATCTTTCACAGTAGCCTCGTATTTTTTGTTTCCTTATTTTTCCCCATTCTTTTCTTTTTCTTCCCTTCCTTTTTCTTTTGGTGCTGGCAGCAGCGCCAAGCTTTCACGTTTCTGTTCTTCTTGGTTCAAAACATTGCCGTCATAGAAAAGCTTCAAACCATTCTTGCGCCGACTTGCGAAACGTTCACTTACCATATTGCATTTTTTTTCTTTTATTTATTTCGTTTCCCGTCGCCTATAGAGCCTTTCTCTCCGTAAACCCACCTTACTGCACAGTAACATGTCGGTGGTTTTGAACAGACCGGCAAAAATATTGCATTTCAATGCAGAGCTTCTCCCTCTTCTCAAAGAAGTATTGCTTGCCACAATGTCCGAGGAGGATCCAGTCACTGTCCAGTCAGGAAGGAACAGCCAATGTCCGAGTAACACGAAAAACACCACTTGTAAATGGCAAAAAAAGCGTGCGTTGCATTCTCGTGTTTATTAACACTATTCAGAAAGCAGAGTTTAACCCTGCGAATACGACAGTTAGTTTACACTAAGGTGGCACTTTAGGCTAGCTGGTGACATAGCGAAGGGATAGCGCTCGTCCTTGTCTCACAGTGTCTCTCCCGCGCGGCGTCCCTTCGTTAAGTTTGTTTACCCTTCTGGGCATCCAAAGCCAACGGGACCGCATCAAACACTGCTCTTTCATGGATCTAAGTGTTCCGTCTTAGCTCGGTGGCAACTGTGAAACTTTGTCGGCTACGCTACCGAAACAGATTACAGTTGGAGCTGGGGCCTAAGCTCTCTTCGATACTCGTTTCGTCGGACATCAGCGTTACCTGTATAATAAGAAAATGTCGAAATCGGAGCCGTAATGGACAGCTAGGTTTTGTCCACTGGCGCATTCCGTATTTCTTGCGTGCCCTCAAACAGCCTTCGCTAACTTTACTTGCGCGACCAACAATGGCACAATACAGCCGGGCTCTTCAACAAGACCCGTAATCAGGAGAGCGCGCAGCGCGCCACAATGGACGCGAGGCTGCCGCCATAATGCCGACCGCAGCCAATGTCGCGGAGCGGGCTGCTCCGCCGGCCGACCAATGCGCCGTGAAGGCGATTCCTTCCGCATCGCGCGCTCGCAGCACCCCCCATCATCGGGCACGGCTCTCGGCGCCGCCGCCCCTCACGCCAAGAGGGGGCAGCTGTTTCTACTCGGGGGCCATCCATTACGGCGCGCTCCCTTCAGCGCAGGAACACGGTCCCTTTGTGCGCGGCACCCGTCGGCCCCGACAGAGCCCTCCAGCACTTGGCAGGAGGACAGAGGAACAACTTCCCCGCTGCATTCTCACTCCCACAGCGCGAAGAACATCGTCCATCAGCAGGGTCATCATCTAAAGGGTGATTTATGCGCTCACCTTCCCTTTTAAAGCGGCATAATAGAGATGGGGGGTGGCGGCCAGAGGAGAGAGCTGCCGCCTCCGCCAGTGTGTAAACGGTTCTCGCAGCCCCGAGAACTTGGACACAGAGCGCGCACAGACGCACACACGACGTCACGTGAAGAAGCGCGGCCGGCGGCCAGACAGGCATAGCTGCATTTCGAGCAGGATTTGTGGCACGGCGACGCGCACTTTACGCGCCTGGCATTGTGGGCGCCGGACAGGCGCTGAGCAAACGACACCAAACACGCCATAAATTACGCAGCGCCCTGTCTCTCCCTCTTGGGTCCCGACTGCACGTTTTTTGTCGCCGACAATGCGGCTGTATTGTGCGTGCGTTCTGCGGCTGTTGCTCCTGCCGCTTTGAGCGCCAGTGCCCCCGCTCGCACGCAGGGCCGCGGAGCGAGCGCCGACTCCTCCCACTGTCTCTCACGCGCGGGCAAGATAGATGGCGCATTCCCCTGTCTACCACCGCCTTCGCGGGGTGCCTTTATGCGAGCGCGCGCCGATGGGTGTTCATTTACGCCGATGCGCGATGAGCTGGCGGACAGAGCCTGCCGGCATCCGGCGTATGCCCGTGGGCGCTGCCAGGCGCATCGAATTTCGCTTGCGTCACGTGACGCTCATTTCTGTTGCTTTCTGAGCACGTGAAATGGCGTGCACGGTAATGTGAAGATGCGTATTACGAAACGGCACTAGTTTAGCTGCACGCATGTCCACTGAAGACCAGCCGTCGCGGGGAAGCTCCGTACGGTTATTGCTCCTATCGATGCGAGACACGAAGTACCCGTGTCGAACTGGTGCGACTTTCGACACTCCTCACTCGCCGCTGAGGTTCACAAAACGCTCCTATCCGTACGCCCACGCTCAGTGCTCACAATTTATACGCTTCCTAGACTGGCCTCCTACCACTTTTCGTGACGACCGAGCTTGCCAAGGACACCGTGCATTTAAAAGCTGGCGTCTAATTCTGTGGTAGTTATCTTCAAGGGCCTAAATGAGGTTGCGTTGCCAGCTGGTGATGCCACTCGTGGCTGTTAGTGCCTCCGGTTCAGGGGCGGCATCATGGACAGCTTTTTTTTTTTTTTTTTGGGGGGGGGGGGGGGGCTATTCGGATTGCGCACTTCTTGAGCTTTCTTCATCGAAAAAATTCGGGACAATGCGGTTTTCTCATGCAACATTTCTTGCTTGAGGAGGGAGGCGGACGGACCTCCCCTTCACCTTTGCCCTCCGCCACACCACCATGCAATGTGCAGCGCCAGTACTTTTAATTCAGATGGGTTCTGCACATTGTATAGAGGTCTGAACAGACCGGTTCAGAGCTGCCATGAGCGCACTTGGCCCTGTTAATCTCTCTTCGGTTGCGCTGCTGCGAGCAGGAGGAGAAATGTGATAGCGTATGCATTTCGCCTGAAATGGGCTGTCAGCGGCTCCGGGCACTTGCATTCGCCTCGGCTCGTTTTGGCACCTTTCACGTCGTAGGTAATCTCGAGAAATCTGTCAAGAACGGGGAGAACGCGTCTACGTCAAGGCGTACCACGTAACTCGAGTCACGAGAACAATGGAGGCTGGGAGAAGGAGGGGCCCGGTGGAAAGGGGACTTCGAAAAACGATCTGCAGCCGCACGGGGCCACGCGAGCGGGACAGAAACGCGCGCGGCCGCGTATGCGCAAGCCGCGCGTGTAATATCAGGCTCGGCATCAGCTCCGATTCGTTAGAAGCGGCTCAATTTTTCACAAAAACGGCCGCCCGTATGCCCTCCTTCCACTCTCTCCCATAAGTACAAAGTGATCCCCTCTTTAACCCTTCGCCTCCGCCGAACCAGCGCTGCCTGCTCTGTCCAGGACAGCACGTCTCGACAGGGGTATACAATGTATAGCCGGCAGTGTGCGTGTGTGTCTAATGGCCGATGGAGGGGTGCACGGTCCAGAGGGGAGCCGGAATCAGATGCCAGAAGCCGATAGGGGCGCGTGATTAACGACCGCCGGCTGTCTTCGATGTGGGCCAGTCATGCATCGACGGCTGCCATTATCGGCCGCCGGCACGGCCCGCGCGAACTGTTTCTCTGCTCGCGACCGGCCGATCATCGAGCGCGCGTCCTGCCCGGCGCGGAGCGGCTGGCGCGCGGACGCCGCCGGCGCCGCCGCGGTCAGTTCGCAGGCGCTCGTCGCCACGGCGGTGAACGCTATTAGGCGACCGTTCATAGGTTATGCGTGCGGTGTCATGAGGCCGCCGCCCAGACGAAAGAAAGCGGAGCTTAATGGCTGGCTCCGGTGAGATTATAAGGCCGACGAGAGTGTCATTTGTTTTCGCTGCCCCTAGGCGCGGTTCTTGATGAGCAGTCAGCATTCGCCTTGTGTAGAGAGGTGTCTAATACATCTGAGCTGCCACGCAGTCACTTTGTCGAAGGCTGAACAAAAACCGCGTGAGGCCAGTACGGAGAGCGTTAGTATTTTGGAACGTCATGTTGACAGAACCCAATGGCCTTTTCGTGCTCCATTGGTAGCTTTTACTGCGCCTCCTGCTATGTGCTGTCGGATACGCCATTAAATTTCGTGGTTATGCTGCGTACCATGTGCGAACCTTATAATGTCGAAAGGCCCTGACTGGCGCTGTACAGCTCATTGGATAATGGGATGGAAGTGAGAAGTGAAGGCCTTAATTCCCTTCGCCTGTGCCCGTTGCTGTGGCTATTCTCTTATTCTAGGCTCAATAATCTTCTGTTTATTAATGCATTATGCTTGTATATCGCGGGATTAATAATCACGTCGATCATAATCCACGGCTTGTTAGCAAGTTGTCGTATACAGTATGGCGTACTGGGTCGTCCTCTAAAGCGGGCATTTTTTTATTTATGTTTTCTTACCTTGATTCCTGGCTACCTTATACTACAACAGCCTCCTCTGGGCCCATTAACGATGTTGCAACCAGCTGCAGCAGATCCGCGAAAGAAACAATACCCTTTAACTTTGGTAGCTTGGGTCATATTCAGTTCACATTACTGGAAGGTCGAGACGGAACAGTTAGTGAGTGAGTGAGTGAGTGAGTGAGTGAGTGAGTGAGTGAGTGAGTGAGTGAGTGAGTGAGTGAGTGAGTGAGTGAGTGAGTGAGTGAGTGAGTGAGTGAGTGAGTGAGTGAGTGAGTGAGTGAGTGAGTGAGTGAGTGAGCGAGTGAGCGAGCTTGTTAGATAGTTATAGTTCGTTAGAGAGGGCGACCCAAGGCCTAATGGGAAAAGAGAAACTCAAGAATGATCATTATATATCTTTCGTACTTCACTGATTTGAATGATTGTGCCTGTACCACTGTTCCCCCGAAAACATCAAGGTTGCAGGGACTCTGGAACAGAGGGGGGGGGGGGGGGGGGGGGAAGCGTTCGCCCCCCTCAAATTTTCTAGAGCAAGTAGTCAAGTCCCCCTCGGTATCCAGCTGTTTGCTCTCAAACAATATTTGTCACAAACTCTTCAATTCTAGGACTTTCTTGATGTAAATCATAGTGTGGCTGAGCTAGTTGGCTTCATACAGTCAGTATTAGAGGATTTCGTTCACTAACCGAAACCAATCATGTCGCAACAGAAGTCAGTGATTGACTGACCTCTGTGCATGAGCATGATTAGCAGAACTCAGACAGTGTGCAAACTTTTTTTTTAATATAGTCAGTCATTTCTAGCGTATGCATGTTTATTTATGCAGCACGTGTCAATATGTTGTATATATTCACTAAACACACACACACACACACACACACACACACACACACACACACACACACACACACACACACACACACACACACACACACACACACACACACACACACACACACACACATATATATATATATATATATATGAGAAACTAGAAATCTTGCCCCTCCCCCGCCCCTCTAAAAAAAAGTTCCGGGGTCCCTGCAAGAGCGATTTTTACGCTGATCGCCGCTCAGTTTGGCAGCCCTGTGGTCGTCCCACGGAAGTTCGATCTCCTCAGGTTGCCTAAGAGTGCCTCACGCACGTTACAAAAACGTGGGCAGATTAAAAGCAAATGGTTCACATTACCCACAACAGCACAGTTAATGCACATAGGTGAGGTGGCGTGGTGAATCTTGTGCATCCATATCAGCGTATAGGCTAAGTTCGAGCGCAGGCGATTTATACAAGAAAGTAGCTCTGTCGCGCGACACGCCTCGTGCAACGCAACGGAGGTGCAGAGGCGGCCTAAGTGCAGAAAAGTGATGCGCCACTAACTGCCAAGCGAAGTTCTCGTCCTTTGGGACAGCCACAGAAGATGCATGAGACCGGGCTTCTGGGGCAAGAAGGTCTGCAGCCGTATTGTCAGCGGCTCCTACGTGAGGTGGTAGCCACTGGAAGCAAAATAAATCCTTTGATTCGCAGCTTCCTGACTCTGGTCAGACACAAGTGGCAAAATTTGTTAGTGGGAGTCCCTCGTTGGGGGGGCAGGCGCTCTAGTGCAGACTTGGAGTCAGACAGAATGACGATCTGGTTGTTTGCGGAAAGACAGGCGACTTTTCTATGGCCAATCATTCAGCCGAAGGAGACGACACTACTCTTTGAAGGCGCCCAGCCAAAGATATGTCAAGGTCAGGCACTACAAATGCGCCTCAGCACGACTGCTCGTGCTTGCTGGCAGAGCCATCAGTGTAGACTTGCAGGTAGCCCCCGTAGACGCTGTTCAGGTGTTCAAGGACCAAATGTCTTACATCCGCCACAAGCAGCGATCGTTTTGAGCGCAGGCCTGGTATGTTGAGGCGGCAATGAATGTCATCATAACACCACGCCGCGCTCTGCTCACAACTGTGTCTTGTGGACAACCCACTGTGCTTTCAGTGTCAAGGGCTGCGTCCTAGATATTCACAACTTTGCGCCCTAGCTCGTAATCGACGAAGCAGGATGGGAAATATACTGGTCTCTCTAAGGCGAACTAATTGTAGAAGCCGTTTTTTGGAGGCCTGCAGATGTAACGGAAGGCAACGGGCTTCGTCTAAGGCCTTGATGGAACAGACCTGGCGTCGAATTAACGCCCAGCGCTTTCTTTAGACCTTTCCTATGAGCGATCTCAAGGCGCTTATATTCTGGCTGTCTTATGGCGACATGAAATGGAGTGAGCAAAGAAATCTGCTGGTCCCCAATAGCTGAGCACAGCTTTAATATTGTTGCAGGACCAATGCCCCACGTTGCACCTGCCAAAGGTTTCGGTACGTTTAGCCTTGGTAGTGTGGAGAAAGCAGTGTTGTCCACTGCTCCTTTCCATGTCAGACGTGATTCAGTGATGACGTCCAGGAACCTCGCATGACATGCCTGATGAATATGGGATCCTTGAATTCGTAAGTCTAAGCACGTGCAGCTTATCTCTTTCTCCCGGGAACAGCACAAAGCAAAACTTCTCTTCTGGCAGGTAGGGACATAACGCGGCCAAATTGGTCTCTATTGCAGAAAGCGCCCTCTGTGCGGTCAAAGCTAGACTCTAGTGCTGCTAACCGGATACCTACACGCAGATGTCATCAGCGTAAATAGACATTCGCAATGGAGTACGAACACATGGTAGGGAGTCCGGCAGAGCTCCTATAGTAATGTTAAACAAGCGGCACTCCTCGCGACTGTGTCATCATGGTGCTGAACGTCTTTCCAAGGCGGGCTTGCATCTTGCGGTCACAGAGAAATTTCTGAACGAAGCAAATAATGCACTCTGTCACCTTTATGCGCTGTAGCTGGGAGAGAATGTCTTCTCGTAGGACGCAGTTATGGGCTTTCGACACGTCCAGAAATAAGGCAAGGGTTGAGCGCCCGCTTCTCTTGGGTTGTTGTGGCTTACTAAGTCTAAAATGCTGTCTTGAACGCTGAGACGGTAACGGAACCCAGTCATACAAGATGGCAAAAAACGCCTGGATTCCGGCCACAAGCCAGCCTATTATAAACCAGTCTCTGCATTAACTTTGAGACACACGACGTGAGCGGCACCGGCCTGTACGAGGAGAAATCCGCTGCATCGTTTTGGGGTTTCAAGACAGGCACCGCTGTCGACCAGGCTGCCGGAATGTCTACAGTTTCCCAAACTTGATTAAAGCAATTTAGCAGGCCGCGTAATCTTTTGTCCGGAAGTTTTCGAGGCATTTAATTGCATAGTCCATTGTCTCCGCAATCCCACAAGGGCAGTCCGCAGCTCTCTTATTGTGAACAATGTCCATAGCACTCCGGGCAACCATGCCACTCCATGACACGCAAGGGGGGGGGGGGGGGGTGCGGAGCAGAGAGGGATGTAATCTTCCTAGGGTGTAAGCATCGGCAAACTCTTCGGCAATAAAAGCAAGACTTTGGTGTAAATATAACACCAAGGTGTCAAAAGCGTTAGCCTGACGAGAATTTTGCAAGAAATGGTTCACAGTTGACCAAATTTATGAAATTGGCGTGAAAGCACTTCGTTTAGTGCAAAAACAGACTCGCTGTTCTCTTCTAAGCTTTTTCGGGAACCGTTGTATTGCCGAATTTAGCCGCTTGAACTACGTTTCACGAGCCGGATTGCCATTTCTGCGCATTCATGAGCCCCTGGTGTCAAGACATATATGTTAAGAGAAAGCCGAGTGAATAATTGGGATCATTACAGGCATGGGCTAAAGTCGCACTCTGGAGACATCTTCGCCAACGTGAAAAGGAGTTACGACGCTGTCACTGTGTCGCCTAGCCTACGTGCATTTTTCCCACTGCCAGATCTCAAGTTGAAAAACCCCTGTGCTGAGGAAGCGAGGGCAGAGCAGCTAACAATGAATTTCCGCAGAGAAAACAGAGTTGCGTGCGTTGCTCGCCAGGCGCATATTTTCTTTGCGCTTCTGTCAACGTGCAGTCTGTAAAATGTGCACCAAGTCGATCAGCAGATATACAGTTTTTTTTTTATCACATTGCCGAAGATACACCGGGTAGCCGACGGAGGTAACAACTATCACGTCAGGTCGCCTTTATCTGAGTGACCGGGCTCTTAAATTAGTTGAATCGAATAAATTTATTTTTAAAATCAAAGCCTCAAGCCCTTGGTTGGGTAGAAGGGATAGGAATATGGGATTGCTAGGGATCTCGTCTTTCTGTTTCTTCGCTCGTTCCAGGGCTTGTGGGACCTATAAGTAATGAGGTGGAGCTTGCACTCGTAGGCGAAGCTCCACATTAGTATGTCGGCGGGGTCTTAGAAGGCAACATCTAATATTCTTAAGAGCGGATGTGCCGGGAAGTGTCGTTGTGCGTCAAAGTGCCTGCCTCACTGCCTCACTAAAACAGCTGAGAAAACAAGGGAGTGTTGCTGCCCTGTCAGGTGGTTCAGAACAGTGCAAGATGGTGTTAAATCACCTGATCGTTTGTAAGTTGGAGCTGGTTAACTTCTCTTATCGGCATGCCACTTCAATATAAAGTTATCGGAAATTAGTGTCCTGAATTAATTTCAAACGGCCAAATGAACGGAAAGGGCAAAATATTTTTGCTATTTCTAGTGTAGACCTCTTCAGGTCTCGTACAAACTTTCTGCCTCTTCTTTTTGTTCCATGTAGGAAAGCACCCGTATTCCGTGGCGCCTTTTTAGATTCTTGCATCATCGATCGGCTACCTTTGTCCTCCGTTGCTAATTTACTGCTTTCGACTGAAGCGGGCCGATCGTAATTTAAACGCTATAACCCGCCAGCCTCATTCTGCAGAAAGTATCACCTACGCACTGAGGAAGGCTCGCCGAGCGCGCATAACGGCGGCAAATAACTAACTTCGTCACTGAGGGAGGATGCAGCGCGCGTTTTCATTTCGTCTCGTTCCCAGACAGCGTGACAGCCGACGCAGACGTGCGCAGTAAGTTGTTTCGGGCAAATAACGCGGGGCGTTTTATTTCTGCGAACGCATCCACCCCGTACTGTAAAGCAGACGACTAGCATCGTCGCCCGAGCGCGCGACGCGCCGCGCCGTGTTCCGCAGCAGGCTTCTTCATGCGCGGTGACAGCTGGCGACGCGTATGCCCGCAGCCTGCGCTTGAGAGAAATATCGCCCGCGATGTCATCATTTCTGGGAGCAAGTGCGGCGCATAGCAAAGTCCCGCAGGGGCGTCTTGGAAGCCCGTCACTGTCAGTGGCTGGTAATGAAAGACCTTGTCTAAGCAGCCCGGCTCGTTACTCGCGGGTATCGCCGCTCGTCTGCCACCTGCCACGCCGGCCCGGATGGCAGACGAGCCCTTAACCTCTTTGCCCCTGGGGTTTGTCCGCGCAGCCGACAAGCTAGCCCATGCTCTCCGAGCGTCGCTATGCCGGGCCACTTAAGATTGCCGCCTGGTGGAGTGACAGCGCAGCGACACCTCCGGCAGCGAAGGCCAGCGAGCCTCGCGGCCTGGCCAAGTAACCTGTACAGCGGCATCCCCTCCAGGGAGGCGACTAGCACTCCCACGGACGAAGGTCCCCTAGGGTACTCCAGATATCACTTTCATTCATCTACGTTTTCATCTTTTGGCGCGTGTGAAATACATCTGTGTTGCTATTTTGAACTTCGCGTAGGGCAATGCACACGTCTAGTCGTTCGTGGTAGATCTCTATCGGGATGCTCTGGCTGTTTGGCGCCTGAGGATCTTCGTTTGGTTGTCAATGCAGAACGGTTCTAAAGTATCACGGTTTTCAGTGGCGGCATGCAGCGAAGTCTGATACCGAAGCGCAAGGATCATGCACTCTTTGTGGCATTTGGCATATCGGGTGATATACTATCCAAGCAACTCGTCCCACTGCTCTCATGTTTTCTTTTTTTTAGTAATTTTAGTCGCGTCATTGTTTTCTTTGAGAAATATTGTTGGCATTTTGTTTATCTCGAGTTTTTACGTTACCCCCAAGTGCATGAAGTGTAGCTTGATGCACAGTTCGAAGAGGCAGAGGTCTACCTCCATATAAACGCAACGCACCACATATGCAAACCTCACTCTCTTTAGAGCCTGCGGAGTAAACATGAAGGAAGCCAACAGTAACCGAAACCAACGAATGCATACGGGGGTGTGCTTCATTTTTTGTGTGAGTGGTGTTGATCACTTGGAAATTAGAAGTGTAGTCATTTTTTGCCTGAAATGTAATTTATTTGAAAGTAGAAGTTATGCAATTACATGCCACCAGTGGCATTTGAACCCACGATCGCCGTTTGTCGCGTCCGGTTCTCTGCCAAATGAGCTACGGTGACGGCTGTATAATCCGCTACTTTCGAGTTTAGTTATGTTGCGTGTATCCTAACCTTGAGAGTGCTCACCAGCGCCACCTTCTTCTAAAGCGGCGGGCGTAGAGCGTCCTGCAAAACCTCAAGCGTGACGTGGAACGTTATGAACGGTGATGGCGCGCCAACTGATACAACATCCTGCCTGTGGAGTAAAAGTTGTGCTTGCTGTTCATAAGGAACACCAACGCTTGAACGGAACAACTTGCAAACAACTGAAACCACGCACACTTACACTTCGCCGAACAAGTAGCGTCAGAAGCGAGTGTTAAAGGGGCACTGAGGACAAATATAAGTTAGCCTACAGGTGTCGCGATCACCGACCAATTTCGTAAATAAAATGCCCGCGCCGACTCCCTTAAAGGCGGATCCTGGAGGCCACGTTACGCTGCCATTCATTTCAAAACGGTGGCAACCCTTCCTTTTCGGTAAAAACTTGGCCAATTTGAATGGACTAGCAGAAAGATTTTTAAATTAAATTTTCTCGCCGAAAATGCGTCTTTTGATGCCGTACAAAAGTCAGCTTAAAATCAATTTTTACTGAGACCAGTAATTAGGTTGGGTTGTCCCCACTGTTCTTTTAATTCTATATGGCACCCCGAGAGGAGAATTTTCTGTCTGCACGCAGAGTGAGAGATTTCTCTCTGATACTATATATAGCCAGCTTTAACTCGCCGGTGGGCTGTGCCGACAGCTTGCTTATTTGTAAAATCACGCAAGCGCACAGCTAAAGGTTAGTGTCTGAGTTGTTTTACTGAAGCGGAAACGCTTTCCAGTCATAATTCCCATTATGCAGCCCATAGAGATTCAACCGAAACCTAGAGCAGTGCATGTAATCGAAAAATACAAATAATTAAAATTCGAGAACATCCACAACATGCTGTGTTCCATGAGCAAAGGTTTACTCCAAGACCCCTTTCCCAAACATTTGACACCAGAAAAGCCGAGCGCCAGGCGGCGGGTAATCTTGTGCCCATTCGAAAACCGGTGGATTCCCGGCGGCACTGGGGGTCGAACCCGCACCTCCCGAATGCGAGGCGAATGCTGTACTGGCTCTAACGCTATAGCCCGCCGCTTCGGCGGACTGTGGCCAGCGAGCAGAGTGAGTGAGTGAGTGAGTGAATAAATTTTATTGCTCTAATAAAGGAGTCTTGCTGCTTGCCCGAAGATTGCCGATGTCTTCCAGGCTGAGCGTGGTTAGCGCCCCTAGTCCAAGGCACCACTGTCTCTGGCCATCCGGCATGCGTAGCTCACTAGGTCTCTTTGGACCTTGAGCTGGCTCCTGGTTAGCCAGTCCTCCCACTGCTCCGCACTTGGCTCTTTGTTACCTTCGAAAGGTATACATTGTGTATGCATTCCCATGTGATATGATACAGCGTGGGGGTTGCCCCGCACCACGGACATGTATCCCTATACTGCTCCGAATACATCTTATGTAGAATGTGAAGGTTGTGGAAGGCTCCTGTTTGGTGTCTTCTCCAGTATTTCGCTTCATATTGTGTTAGCAGAGGATGTGGCTGGGGATATTTGCGTCTCCTGCCTTTGATGAGGTTGAGGATAGCTGCGTACGTGAGCTCTACCGTTATCTCCGGGCCGTCCGAGGCGTTTGACGCACCAGCTCGGATAGTAAGCTCGCGAGCTAGCTTGTCCGCCTTCAGATTGCCTTCGACTCCGGCGTGTCCCGGTACCGAGCAGAACAATTTTCGGCTCGGGTGCAACTCTCGTAAGAATATGTAAGGCGTCAACTACTTCTACGCGGAGAACGACGTGATAGCGACCGGAGGCATCAGGTTACGAGATGCAGTGATCTAACTTCCCGAAGTACCATTTTTGTTTTACAATTGAACAAGCTATTTCAGCTCGTTAGGTAATAGTTTCATCTTTGAAAGCATGAAAGTAGAGACTGGTTATGCATGCGCGTGTACTGAGAGACGTCGAGCTTGAGGGTGGACAGTGCCCGCGGCTGCACCGGTCGCGGCAGCAACACGACCGTGAGAATGTGAAGCGCAAACTTAAATAGGATCGCGCTTAACCAACATCCTGTGTTGAGAAAGTTACAAGTTTGTTTATTTTTCCATATATCACATATATATGGTGCATATACACTGTAAACACACATACGCATATATGAGAGTAAAAAGAAAGTAAACTGTCCCCTAGCGCAGGGTGTGCGCCAGAGGAGAGTTTTACACCCTTTTTACTCCTTTTGTTCAGAGTGTAGTATATCGCCAATCAACTTGTTTGTTGTTCCTCCTCCACTTCCCGTGTTTCCTCCTCTGCGCACCGGCACCGCGCATTCCCTTGGAATCGAGGCAGTCCTCTTTCGTAATCAAAATAATACCGTCAATCAGGCGTCATTGCAGGGTGTTTCTCGGCTCTAACTAAAAAGGCAAACACTTTTGTTACGCTCAGGGCCGAGCGAGGACAGAATCGGCCAAGTGGAAAGCGTTCAGGTGCTTTGAACCGAACCACATTCCAAATGCCATCGAAGGGCGGGCTGGGAGTCTGAGACATCACGTGGGCCGCGACCGGCCGCTCTCCTACAGCAAGTGCACGCCCGCGCGCAGAGAACGCTCGGCCGTGGCCGTCGCCACTGTCTAATGCTTCCGCTGCATGCTGCCCCTACTAAAGCCCCTGGAAAAAACTATTTTTCAGGGGCATTAGCCGCAACTCCGTCGCGTCGTTAGTGAGCGAAAAACATTGCGCAACCTTTCCACTTCTCGCGGAGGCCACCAGGAGCTCTGTGAGTGAGTGCGACGTCACCGTTCGTTCTTGTGGAAGCGGAGTCGAAAGTTTCGCTTACGCACGGGGGCGGGCTTCTGGAGCAGTGCGGAATAGAGATTTGAGGAGTCGAAAAAAACACTAAAAATTTTGAAAAAAAAAGTCTTTTTTTTTCGTTTTCAATTCAGGGTAAAATGAAAAAAAAATCCAGGCTTTTTTTTTTTTTTTGCAACGGGACTCGTTCTTCGCCGCGAGTTCTGGTTTCGCTGTCAGATCGCAGTAATGCACCTCCCGTCGCTCGAAACCAGCGGAGGATCGCCATCGTCAGTTTCAAATGGGGCGCCGTGTTTTTTTCAGGCTTCGACACATCTGAACGTTAGTGAGACTATTGGCCAGTACTTTACCGTAGCGTGAGTATCCCAAGTTTTAGCTATGGTTCGTCCGCGATAGTACGTTTGGAAACATTTTAACGTATTTGACTCGCATACCGCGGGCAAAAAGCTGCAAGCGTTCTGAAAGTACTGTGACGCATCGCATGGCTTCCCTAACATCAAACACCTCACAAAACTTCCATTGTCCTGCAAAAAGTACCCTCAAGAGGTGAAGGAGGTGTACGACATTGCGCCTGAAAGCAAAAAATCTGGTAGCTCGTCGGCGGCCTCAGCAAGCGAGTACCAAAATCTCACTAGAACCTCCATCACTGAAAAAATCAGCTAGCGTCTCCTCTTTTGTCCAAAGAATCCCGCCTCAAATGCAACAAAAAATTGATGGAGCCTTGGCCAGGGCTGTGTATGCAACAAATACGTCATTCTCTTTGTCCGAAAGCAAGCAGTGGTTCGCTACTTTCAAGATGTTTCGGCCTTGAATACACACCACCTAGCCGGTATGTTTTGAGCGGCCCTCTGATTGACACGAAGTATGAGCGAGTAAAAACTCACGTAGAGAAGGCTCTGACTAAAGCGACGTGCCTTACCGTGCTCATAGATGGGTGGACCAGCATTCGCGGAGAGTCAATTGTGAATTTCGTCATCGCTACACAGCAGCCTAGCTGTGTTTTACGCATCGGCTGAAACAGGCACGAATCGGCGTACCGCGGCCTACATCAGCAGCGAGATCTGTAACGTCATTGACTCTCTGCAACCCCACAAAATAGTTGCCTTAGTTACTGACAATGCGAGTATTATGCAGGCAGCATGCCAGAAAGTTGTTGACAAACTTCCGCACATTGCAAGCATTGGGTGCGCAGCAAATGGGCTGAACCTGCTCCTCAACGACCTCATGCGCCTGAAATTATTGGAAGAGGTTCATGAAACGTCCAGAAAAATAATCAAATATGTGAAAAATACTCACGCAGTTGCTGCTGCGCTCCAACAAAAACAGGAGTCAAGGTACGGCAAAGGGAATTTCACAACACTCAAACTGCCTAGCAAGAAAAGATGGGGCAGCCTGACACTCCCACTACAAAGCCTTGTCAACAACAAGAAAGCACTGCAGGGGACTGTAATCATGGAAGATTTCAGGGTAAGCAAATCCATACGGCAGGCAGTCTTGGAAGAGGATGGTCTGTAGCTTCTCAGGCCAGGGTCCGTATTCCAAGTTTGTGTCATAATAAAAAGCGTAATAATCTGCCGCAACGGGCACACCTGATTGGTCGAAACGTCGGAAGCGGATGTGGTGATTCGAATGCAGCGAAAAGGGTCGAAGAAACCGAACGGTGTCGTCAAACACATAGCTTACGCAGCAGATACTCGACAGCCAACATGGCGGCGCGCTCTGAAGTGGAGCCTCTCACTTCGAAGTGAACTCGTCGACGTTACTCCGTTTTTCGGCCCGTGAACTGGCTATAAACTGGGTACAGGACTTTCGCTTCGTCTTGTCTTGCCTATAACAAATTGAATGGACGATAAATTCGGCCCGTTTTTTATTTCGTTGGACGATTCGGTAGCTCCTAGGCCTAACGAGCACCGGTTTGTGGCAGAAATTGTTCTCTTCATTAAAACTGGATGGCACCACTATCACCAAGTTATCTCGTCTGCGTGTGTTGAATGATGTAACATAACGCAGAATGACCCGCAAAATATTTGCGTTTACTGCGCGCAAACGTGCATTTCCTATTCTAGAGCTCTCTATTAGCGATTGAATCGTCCTGCATCACGATCGTGTGTAATGTCTGCCAGCGTGAAACCACTCACGTGCACGGATGGTCACTCGCCAGCGACGCGCTGCTGCACCGAAGGGTGTGACATGCCAGAGGTGGTTTTTTGGTGTACCTTACGGTTCTCGATAGCCGCGGTGGCGTGGCTCTGCATCATTGAGCTCGCGAGTTAGCTTGCAAGTTAGTTTTAAGGCGTCAATGGGCATGAGCGTGCTTCGTACCATGGCGAACCTATGAAAACTTCGTCTGCGAAGTCTCTCAACGCATATATCAAGAGAAACACGGTAAGGAAATTTTTTTAGCTCATCCCTTTTATTTATTTGCAGTGCCTGCATAAAATGAATGAAAAAACGTAAATTACTGTCTGCACAACCGTCCGATCACAGCACCAATTTACATACAGCGGTGTTGCAGACGGAAAGTCTTCACGGCGTCTTGGTTCAGCCCAGCACAAAGCGCGCATTGTGCAGCGAGTGAGTGCACGCTACAAATTTTCCTCTCTGTTCCCTTTTCCTCAAGATAATTGTAAAACGCCGTGTTGTGCGAACTAGCTAGCTGCCTTTTATATACCATCGGCGACCGACGGCTGTAGAGGCCGCCTTCTGTCACTGAAAAGTCATGCTGGATTGCGCACAATTTTTTCTTCTTTAAGCACGCCTCCGGCCTTTACGGTGCAGAAAAGAGTGCCCGAACTGTATTGTTTGTATTTGCTGAAGTCAAATGGATAAATAAAGTAGCGTTGATATTACTCCTTTACAGTGGAATCCGATGCGCAACCAAACTTGTGGCTGAATTTTTCTTCTGTCGCATTGGTCGCGTTCTTTTTCTCGGCAAAGGGCAAAAGCGCCGTTGGACGTTTCGCTGCGGCAACCGCAACACAGTGACATCCTGCCGCCGCTGACAGTCGCAACCGAACCGACATCCGCTTCCGGTTTTTTGAGCAATCAGGTGTGGCCGCTGCGGCAAATTATGACGCTTTTTATTATGACACAAACTCGGAATACGGGCCCTGGTGACACCAGTCGCCTCGGCCATTACTACGCTTGAATCTGACAAGGCCTTGTCGGACGTCTACGAAGTCTTCCAGTCTATCAAAACGCAAGTCGCTGCGTGGCTGTAAACTAGCATATTAACGCAAGAACAGACTCACATAATGCATGTGATCAGCGGGATTGAAAAGTTCTGTGTGCTACCTATTCATATCGCTGCCAACCTCCTACACACAAGGTGTCGTGGCAAAAACATTGGTGACGCTCAGATTCCGGTCACGTTTGACTGGATTTCCGGCCAGGCAGAGCAGCTATCGTTGCAGGTCGGAAAATTCTCTAACGTCGCAGAATACAGAACCTGCAAGGGAATTTGGTCAAGAGAAGGGGTTTGGGTTTCTGCGAAACACTTGAATACAACCAAGTGGTGGCAAGGACTCTGCTCCAACCAGCCCTTGAGACCCCTCGCTTGTCGCGTACTGCAATTTCCCCATCTTCTGCGGTCTGTGAACGGAACTGGTCCGATTTTGGAAACGTGCACTCTAAATTGCGCAACAGGCTCACAGGGGAGCGGGTGCAAAAACGTATATGTGCGTTCTGACCTGAATGCCACGAAGGATTTGTCCACTGCACAGCGAAGCGTGGACCCGTCTAGTGGAAATGAGTCGGACGCAGATTGATGCAATGCGTCGGTCAGAACCCCTTGATGTGAAATCATGCGTAGATTCTCAACCAGGAAGCTCTGCTGGAACTTTTGTGGCGCAATCATATAAGAATTATATTCGTTTCAATGTTAAAGAAATAAATATGTCCTTCGTTGCGTAGCTCTTTTATCAATCGTTTTTTTTTTCGTTTTTTTTCATATTTTCTGGAAAAAAATAACGCGAAATAACTTCTTTTTTTTTTTCAAGCGCCTCAAAATTTAAATTTTACATCTCTAGCCGCGGAGTGATGCTGTCATGTGGATGGTATAAAGAGCGGGCGCTTGCTTGTTCCTGACGCGCGTGTGTAATGGAGCCGGTAACGAGAGCTCCTATAGTGCGGGGCTTTCTTCTGAGTCTGAGCCTTCCGTGAATGCTTATGCGCCATCTATATCGACTTGTACTCAACCGCGATGGAATGCTATCGCGTTTTACTCTTGAGGCGAAGGTTAAGCGTCTCACAAGCTTTCTTTTTTTTTTCTGTTTACAGCTTATAGCCCCACCCTACCCCTGTCCTTTCTTTCTGTCGCTCCCCTCTTTCTTTCCCCCTCCCTTCCCTTTCCTGTCCTTTTATTTCTGCTGGCCTCAGCTCAGGTGCTTCAGGTTTCGAAGGCAGATGCCGCGGCTAGCAACATATTGTCCTTCCGTTTTTTTTATTATAAATAAACCACTGATAATAATAAGAGCCTAGGACATTGTTAACGTAACGCTTTTATCGCGTTCGAGCGCCGTTTGGCGGCCTACGCAGTAAAAACATGTGGGAAAATTCTGGAACACATTATCCTAAAATTTCTGACTCAATACGTAGAGGCTAAAAAGCTAATTCACCCTTGACAGCACGGTTTTAGAAATGGTCTATCCACTATAACACAACTTGTTGAATTCGTGCATGATCTTGCGCAAGGTATTAATAATCAGTCGCAATTTGATATAATTTTCCTTGACTTTTCCAAAGCGTTCGACCGGGTGTCGCACCAAAAATTGATGTACAAACTCAAGCATTTAATTTGTGAGGGCCCCGTCACACAACGGATCAGCTGTTTTTTGTCTGAACGTTACCAATTTGTCCAATTCGGCGGACATACCTCCGAAATTTTTCCCATGGTATCTGGTGTCCCCCTAGGATCTGTACTGGCGCCTTTTTAATTTTTGATATTTATTAATGATATAACTAACCAAAATGAAGTACAAATGAGACTGTTCGCAGACGATTGCGTTATTTATCATGAAATTAAACATCAGTCTGACCAGATCAAACTAAATAGCGCTTTGAATAAGGTTTTCCAGTGGTGTCATGGTTGGAGTATGGTCATTAACAAAGACAAGACTGTTTCTATGTCCGTCACAAAGAAAAATATTCCGTAAGTTCACTTATGGTTCTGATAGCACTGCGCTACGAACTGTTACGGAATACCGATATCTGGTCATCCTCATCTCATCCGACCTGAACTGAACAACGCATGTTCTGTATGTAGGAAATAAGGCAATGAACAAGCTGTTTTTCCTCAAACGTGCCTTGAAAAACTCGCCTTTCGAAATAAAGCTTCTGGCATACACTACACTTATACGCCCGGTATTAGAATATGCTAACATTACATGGTTCCCTTATACAGGTACTAGCGAAAAGCTGCGCGATTTATCTATAACCAGTACAGACGCACAGATTCACCTACTGAACTTTTGCATCGTGCAGGACTTCAGCCTTTATCTATCCGATCGAAACTGCACCGCTTGAAATTCCTATACTTACTTCTGCACAATTCATTTAATCTTAACTCTGAAGGCTTCGTCAATATAAGCCACTCCAGAATAACTCGCCGCAAACATCTTCTCACACTTGATTAATTTTTTTGTTGCAATAACACATTCTACTTTTCCTTTTTTCCGCGAGCAGTGCGCGAATGGAATGCCCTTGACGCTTCGATTGTAATGCAGCCGACAGTCCTCAAAATTTTGGAGCTTGCCGAGCTGAGTATATTGCCACAAAACGGACTAAATATTGTTAAAATGTTGGTGATATATACTTTGCTCTGTACAACTGATTACCTCGAATTTGTTTGTTCTTGTCTTGCTTTAACTAGACCCATCCTTTTCATTGTACAACTGCTTACTGTTCTATAACTGTTTTATCTGGAAGTTATGTATTTTTTCAAGTGCGCCCACTGCTGTAAAACCCCGGTTAGGGTTGACAGTATATCGATATAAAAAAAAAAAAAGCATGTTCGAGTTTCGCCACATCGGCCACAGCAAGGAGCAGAGGGCAGTTCGGGAGGCAGTAGTTGCAGTGTTGAGGCTTCCTCAAGGAGCAGAGCACAGGGATTCCCCAAGGCAGCTGGGCACCTGCGAATACCGCTGGAGGACAGAAGGCGAGGCTGTGGGGTTTGCTATGTTTTAGAGCCTGAAAGAGGCAGTTCAAGCCGTGCGTACCATGTAGGGCATTCCATTCGCGGCAGAACACAAGTGCCGCCTGGTGCGGCGCTGTAATTGCCGCTGAGAGCAGCGCGGCCATGCCATGCTAACGGACTGCAGCAGAGACAGGGTATCCGTTGGCCCGAAGGAAGCGCTGCTCGCTGCGCCTGTGGCGCCTCAGTTTCCGGCAGTGAACACAACAAGACCGCTGCCCATGGCTCGCAGATGGCCGTGGGCTGCCGGCGAAGGCGTTCTGTGGCAGTGGAGACAGTACAGTAGTCGCTCCAGCGTGAACTGACGGATGAGCTGCAATAAATTTGACCGGACTACCATGCCCCCACTTTCGGCGCAAGCGTTCCCGCGAAAGACGAGGCGACCGCTGCCGGTGGGGTACAAATGCCGGCAAACGCCGTGAATGCATGCCAGGATCGCATGGTGACCATTGCAGGGGGAGATATTTTTGTTGTGGCGTAGAACAGAAGAGCTGGAGCAACCTACTTTCTTGAAAAAAAAAAAGCTGTTTTTTTAATCGGGGAGTATTACCATTCCTACCGCTGGAAGTGCATTTAACCTTGGATAATGAAGTGTACAATTGAATGATCTGCCCATATCCATCCTGCCTTTCCTCAGTAAGGTGATAGAAAAACTAACCGAACCCTTCTAACTAGATCAACAAATTCAATCTACTGTAGCTTGTAAGTTCGTTTTCCTCCCAGGATAGTCCGCTAACTTTTCCTTAAAAGCACTTACTGGCCATTTCAAGACAGTAATCGATGAAGGAAGACTAGTAGGATCTATTTTTATTGCTTTCACCAAGGCATTCGATGCCATCAATCATGATATTTTTTCCTGAAAATTTTCTTCATATGGCATACCCCCCCCCCCCCTCCCCCTCCGCTGGAATTACTTGGAACTGAATGGAGAGCAAGTAGTCACCACATCATCCATTCAGTTGGACTCAAAGATCATTAAAACAGGCGTTCCTCAAGGATCCCTTCTCGGTCCTCTTCTATTTTAAATGTATATTAATGATTTACAATCTTGCCTTTCATCGTCACCACAGTGCCTTTTTTATGCAGATGACACGACTGTGTTTAGCTCCCGTAAGGGCATCAACGCATTAACCGACCAACTGAGTCAAGACTTAGGTAACTTAAATGCATGGTGGCAAAATAACAAACTGATAATTAACTCTTCCAAAACTGAACATATGGTTGTTAGCTCGCGAAACAAGAATTGAGATACATTTTTGAAGTTCACTGCTCATATTAAACAAAAGACTTCGTATGGCTTATGGATTCCCTTAAAAGCGCGTACCTACTTCACCACACGGGCGCTAGTCTTGCTTTATTATTCTTTCATTCATAATCAGCTCAATTCCTGCATTCGTTCCAGGTGAATTTGCATGCCAGTCTCCAAAAGCAAGCTGTTCGATTCATTACAAGTAATCCTTATCGTTCTCACGCCGCTCCACTTTTCAGTGGACTGCATATTTTTCCGATTAATTTGCTAATCAAATTTAACTCGGGCATTGCTGCGTTTCTGTTCGTCTCCAATACTAATTTGCGTTATATTATAGGAAAATTAGCCTAAATATTCCTACCAAGACGCGCTTTTCTCTAAATAGCACCTAAATTTCTACTACCAAAAGTACGCACTATGGTAAACAGGTAGTTAGATTTATTGTAATTAGCCATTTAAATAGCCCACCTCTCCGTGTTAAATCCTCACATTCTATTTCTTCATTCAAATGGTCGCTACGTTCCTTCATTTGTTATTAATTTTACTTGATTGATCACTTTCTTTTCACTAACACAGAACGCAGCGATGTATGAATTTTCTTGCTTGGTTCTTCTTTCTGTGTCCTAAAATGCTTTCAATGCTAGTGCGTCGATATATGTGTTATTAGGTTTTGTAATGTTCTTAATGCAACAGAAGCTGTTCATTATTCTTTGAAATGCTTGCGTCTACTAGTAACATCTGATTTCTTATATGAAGTCCCCCTACAGTTTTCTATACGACGGGACCTCTTCTGCAATGCATACTCCGAAGCCTTGCATTTTTTATTGATAATGAACTTGACACTTCTAGGCAACGGGGACTTCGGGGAAGAGGAGCGAGCCACTGCTGGTCTGTGGTACTGATAGGGCGGCTTCGACTTAAAACTGGACGTTGAAATTACTGAACAGAGGCTAGACGAAGAAATTACATAAACCAACGAACATTTAAGGCATTGGAAATTAACCTGGAGCACCCCTCTAGAGCATGCCACCTTGGCTCAAACGATTGCCCCTGAACTTCTGTACACAACCGAATTATTGATAGGCTTCGAGAAAAGCGGTATTAGGATATTACTTTCCAGCATGAAGCAAAATCGAAACTTAGCAACGTATATCTAAACTGGTAGTCTCTATACTGCGTTCACAAGGGTGCAGTCTGGTAGCAAAGATAAGTTATGACTTCAAAGACCGACTGCATAATACACGTGCTATAGTCAGATACAACTAAAAAACGAAGGAGTAGGTGCCCCTCAAAGGAGGGCATCTAGCCAATGGCGTCGACCGATTCTCATAACTTCGTGGTTAGTATCTTTACCTGCTAGCGTCACACCACAGGGGGAGGCCGATAAAAGGGGATAAGCCACGGCCTAATCGGATTATCCGCAGCGTCAAGAAAATCGGTCGGTGCCATTAGCTAGGGGGTCTTCTTTGAGGAATATCTTCCACTTTGTTCTTCACTTGTATCCGACTACGGTATGGAACAAAATTATACCTATGTGTTGATTTATTAATGCGAAAATACTATATGTCCCTCCGTGGCGTCAAATTCCTCCGTGACGTCACCATGCTCTCGCATGACATCAGCAGGAGACCATAAGACAGTGACGGCTAGAGCAAAGAGAATAAATAGAATTTTTTTCCGAAGGTGCAGGGAATTCAACCACGGACCTTCAGGTTGCGAGGTGAGCTCGAAGCCCATAGGCCACAAAGCCTTGTCACTTCTTGCGAATAAAGGTGAACCGAGTGAATGCGTTTCCTTACGACTGTATTCTAATGAGTCGATGTGTCATTAGGAAGGAAAGAATATTTAATGAACTTCACAACAGAGCTCATGATAAGACATTGCTTTTTAATTCAAAGCACGTAAGCAGTCTTCAGTGACCTCCGTAATTTTTCATTAATTCTTCCTAGTTCCAGGGAATTAATACAGAGTAGCCCGGAGTACGGTACAACATCGGTAAGGTATGCAGGTAGCAAAACAAGTAATGATAAACAAATGACAGGTGCATAAAAGAAAATGATTGTTGCTAACTTTACGAAATGCAGCGTTGTCTAAGTTTTCAACGATGTCATGAGGAACGTGATTCCAACTGAAGCAGGGATTCCGAAAACATTTTATTTATTAGTTTTATTTATTTTCACACACCGTTGTCGTTAATGAGGCTATGGAAGGAGGGGACAAAATAAACACGAAGTACAAACATATCGGTCACACCACAGTTCGCGCCACCTGAAAATGTCTTCAAAGGCAGAGAGCGAGTAGCACCAAGTTCCAAGTATCTGTGGTACGCAGAAAAACAAAAGTATAATTAAACATGTCAGTGCGAGGAAAGCTGAAATATTTTTCACAATAGCTTTTTGATGATGATTAGCCATAAAATTTTGAATAGTTACAAAGTGATTGCAACTTCGCGAGTAAATTAACGTGTCTAAGAACTTTAAACATTCAATAGAACGACGTGAGCAAAGAGCCGGGAAGCCTGAGCTGACAAATGAGGCGGCGAAAAACTCTGTGTCATATTGACTAAATATGAAACTGACATCCTTTTTGTTTTTGTAGCCAGCCCCATTTGTAAATAACTAGCCTGTGGCGATTCCATGCAGCAAAGCCGAATTCCGGAATGGCCAGATCAGGGTTTTGTCTAAAACTTAGTGCCTAGTGGGGCAACGTGCCACGTTGGGCGCAAGTATCAGTATATTTGAAAACCGTGCTAGAAATCAGATCAACGTGTTTGAACCATGACAGAACATGTGTGCATGTTACATTGCCGTTGAATTAGTATATGAACAAGGAATCATATAGCTGCCTAAAAAAACATGAAAACGGGTTTAGAGAAATAACGCTAACTTCTCGCATATTTCAATGGGTTTATGTACGAAGTGGTAGATCATTAATGTAAGGTAATGAAAGTAATAAGACCAAAACAGACCTTTGGGAGACAGCTAGCTGATGAAACACCTATGACCAATTATCTAGTCGCATTGAATTTTGCGTTTTGTGACCGTTACGACAGAAACCGAGATATTGAGTTAACGAGACCCCGCCGCGGTGGCTCAGTGGTTAGGGCGCTCGACTACTGATCCGGAGTTCCCGGGTTCGAACCCGACCGCGGCGGCTGCGTTTTTATGGGGGCAAAACGCTAAGGCGCCCGTGTGCTGTGCGATGTCAGTGCACGTTAAAGATCCCCAGGTGGTCGAAATTATTCCGGAGCCCTCCACTACGGCACCTCATTCTTCTTTCACTCTCTCCTTTATCCCCTTCCCTTACGGCGCGGTTCAGGTGTCCGCCGATATATGAGACAGATACTGCGCCATTTCCTTTCCCCAAAAAACCAATTATATATTATTAACGAGAGTAGGGTTGTTTAATATGCAGCTAAGCTTGTGCAGGAGTTTCACGTAAGGAACAGTAAGTATGTTCAACGCCATCGATAAGTCTATGACTACGGCGTCAGCCTGCACACTAACATGAAGAGAACGGCCGACGACATGAGCGAATCCAATGTCATTACAGCATTGAGTCAATTTCCAACAATGCAATTCCAAATTTATAAGGGGATTTATGAAATATGTGGTGGTCTTGTTAGTATAGCATGTAAAGGGACACTGAGGAGAAATTGAAGTCGCCTTCTATCGATAGAATACCAGCTCCTAAACACAAAAACACCACTCTTTCTGAAACCAAAGCTCTTATAGAAGCTCCCTCACCAGAAGCCTTGGAAGAAGTGCTGCGGAGCTTGTACCCCGCCGTCCAGGCGGGAGCCATCGAGCGCGCCGAAGAGGCCGCCACTAGTTATCAGCTAAAGGCCACCTGGCCCTTCTGATAAGAGTCCAGGAACCCTTCGTTTCCGGCAATAAAGTTTTTTTTCTCTCTCTATTGTAAGGTAGAATAGAGAAATAACTCAAATACAGTTATCGCCGCCACAGGCCAATCAAGTAAGTACAAGCGTGATGATGAAATAGGAGAAAAGGTCCACAGATCTCTGAGGCTGACAAATATGAATGAAGTTGACGTGTTTTATCGATGTTGAAGCATATAAGTTTTGTTTTGAAGCCAGCAGTGCACTTTTATCACACGAGTAAGACGGATCACACTTTTATCACACGAGTAAGGCGCTCAGTCGCGTCTTTCTGCCTTGTGTTGTGTCTGTTTTCGCGCCTGTAAACAAAGATGGAAAAAAGACAACCTGATTGTTAGAAGTCAAAGAAAACCTGCAGCTAGCGGCGCAACAGGCGGCCAGCTGAGTTTCGGTATGTTTTGGGGTGCTTCGCGGCTACGCGTTCTGCATGTCCGCATGGTTTCGTTATGCGCCTCTTTTCACAAGGGCGGAGCAGCAAAGGAACGCCAAGGGCCTCTCTAAGTGTTCCTCGGACGAAGTTCTTGAAACGGCGCGAAACTGCGACAAGTAAATAGAGCTGTGTAAAGCCAATGTTCAACGCGCCTCCACATTAGCAAATGCACCGCTTGACGAGTTCACCTCGTCAGCGTATCAAGACGCTGGGCTGCATAACCAGCCCTACGAGGACTATTATTACAGAATGTAAATATACCCGCATGTACCAGCCGCTACTCCTCAGTCGTGACGGTGGCTCGGCGGTGACAGCGACGCTGCCGACTCCTCGGCGCTAAGACTTTCTTGCCAGACCCGCCGCCTCAGCCCTCAAAAACATCGCACGCTGTGTGGGGTTGAGGTCGCTGAATGCAGATAGCAGTTCTTTGCGATAACTTCGTTGTCAGAATCGGGAACGAGATCCATCGTAACGTTGGTGCAAACGTACACGAAGTGACGACGGCTGATAGAAGCCTTCAACGTCCGGCCGGCAGTATTTTTCATTTCGGCTGCAGCTGCTAGGCGAGAGCGCTCGCCGCAAGCAATCACGGAGTCCTCGTTTCCGTTTCCGCCAGTTTAGGTCACTCTTGTCCTATTTCGTCATCAGAGAGTCCCGAGTTTGAATCGTAGCAGCGGGAAAAAGGCTTTCAACTTCGAATCCAAATTTCTTAGCTATAAATGCACCTTTCGCTGTCGGACAAGCGGCAACAAAGCCGCAAAATGCCGAACAATCGAATTTCACTAACAAAAAAACTTGATAGCATTGTCCTCAGTGTACCTTTAAGATAACAGCTATGATAACCGCTGTGTTTAAAGTCGGCTCTAGTGTGTGTGTGTGTGTGCGGGGGGAGGGGGAGAAGCATTGAGAATGTATGCAGCATTTATTTATTTATAAATGAATTTCTGCCTCGTAGTTTTCATCGATGTAATTCTTGTCCCTTGCAGCTGTTGCACACAGTTCGAATACCCGCGTATTGACTTTGCATCTACGAACTGAGGAGGTGTTCTACTGAAGACAAATGTCTCCAGGACGCGTGAGCGGCAAGCGAACGAAGCCTATAGCCGAGTAATTATCCCGTGGATCGAGAGCACACTCATGTAGGTTGAAGTCAAGCCTACGGGCTCTATACTCCGTTTCATACATCAGCAGGTGCAACCCTGTCAAAGCTAGCGCTCTTGTTTGCGCTGCCTGCATCCGCGACCATAAAATAGTGCGTTATTTGTGGTGAGCGAAACATAGTAAATGCTTTTCCTGTAGCTTACCACAGGACACATTTGTCATGATCTTGATTAAATGCATTTTTATTGCTGACAACACGCCGTCGCTTTCTCGTGCCTTAGACCACTCGGGCACAGAACAAGCCCGGAGTAACACGCGTCCCTTTGTTTTCCCGTCCGGACTACTTCCGTACCTTTCACAGCGTTGCACCTGATGTATGAAACGGAGTACAGTGTGTGGTAGTCAAACGAAGTGGCTGTCGGAAGACCGTGGCGAATCCTGCGCGCTAAATCGCTTTTCACGTGTCCTAGAAGCATTTGTCTCATTTAGTACTTTTCTGTAGCTCGTTTCTTCGCAGTTAGTATAAAAGTCCAAAACTCTCTTAACCATGCCCGTACCGACAGATGAATTTTATTTTCAAAATAATTTTCTGCTCGTCAAGAACTGCGTTTTTGCCTGGAAGAGAAAGCGGTGACTTATTGTCGCAGTTCTCGTTTTCTGTCTCCTATTCTGTTAGTTTATTTGTTCGTCCGGTCAGTAAAGAAACAGAAGTTCCGCAATCGGAATATTTGCAACTTCTTGATGTAGCCAACCTTTGGAGCTGCAGGGAAGGATTCTGAGCATCTCAGCGCACGTATAAAAACAACACGGTTGGTTACCGTCGGTAGGCAGTATCAAAAAGCTCGTTTTAGGTTGTTTAGCTTGAGATACCTTCTGATGCCGGTCTTCCTCGTTGGTATCGCAATTGTTGATATTTCATTCCTCATCCATATATAGCTGTTCCTCGTCGGACAGGCGGTTATCACTTCGCAGCAACCTACCACATGAGGACGGGCCGCACCCCATCGACGCATTCACGGCCCGGTGCCGAACATGTTCCGGTTTGTCCCGTATCGACATACGACCTCAATGGGACAAATGCGGGTCGGGCTGGACGTTTTCTCACTCTTATGAGTGCTGCGCAGCACTTGAGGGGGCCCATAGAGCAAGCAGCGACATTATACTACACGTCACTAATAAAAGCGTGCCGCTCATGCATGCCCTTGTAACCGGCCAGCAGTGCCCGTGCACGCATCGCCATCAGAAGCGGTAGTGGGCGCCCCAGGCTGTGCGGACCCAGCCCATTGTTTGGTCAGGACGAGGCAGGGGCATGGCCCCGGCGCCAGAGGCCCTTCTTCCCATCGCGAGCTTGTCACGGCAGAGTGGCCCTCGAGAGGAAGAAGCGCGCGCGAGGGGGGGACGAGCGCTCCGCGCCGCCCTCGCGACGGCGCGCGCAAACACATGTCAAGCCTGCGGCGCGCGCGAGAGAGTTGAGCTACAAAGGCGAGCCTGCCGCGCGCGCGAGTGATTGACTGCTCTTGACCCGTCGGCGAACGCGCGGCTACGGCGCGCCGACGTTGAGGACCTCTCACTGGCGATCGCGGCGCTACCGCGGACCAGTTCCCTCCGTGCCGTTCCCAGCCGGAGGAGAGGGGTGCGAACGCAAATCGCGCGAGGTGGTGGCGTTGGCGGTGGTGCTTTGCCCACTCGATCGGCGCCGCGCAGCTTCCGGTGCGCCCTCGAGTGTCCCCCGCGGGCTGCTGAGAGGCTCGCCTCCGACGTTGCGTGTGCACGGAGAGCGGCGGGGGCCCACCGGCGCGGCACTCGTCAGGCGCGCTGACCTGTGCCTGACTGGCGTGTGACCTATGCGCCAGCGCTGCTGCTTCAAGGGCCGGCGTTGCGAGGGCCTCGTTTGCCCGAGAGCTCAGTCAGCCACCTGGAAGTTTCACCCGCCCGCTAATGATCCTTTCGACTTCCTCGATCTTGGCTGGGAATGCGGGACCACGCTCGTCGACGGTACTGAAAAGGGAAGAAACGCAATTACGCTAGGCATCAGCCTAGAGGAAACCTCGGCAGTTGTATGCAGAAAGGAATTTTCAAGAGCACTTTTTAAAACGACCCGATGTGCTAGTGCGTCTCCTGCCTTCATTTTGAATAATTTTTGAGCCTTGCGCCCGGTGGAATATTCAAACTCTACACCATAGAGTGCTCAAGAAGTTCATGCTTAATGTGTTTACCATGTTAACTATTTCCAGCCAGTTTTCAAAACAAGTGCTTTCCTTCCACGTCACTGCTAAGTTCCACTGGGTATTTATCAGCTTTGTGTCTTTCGTGTGCAATGAATGTGTTCTTACCTATCGTTTCTAGTAAAATCAAGAAAGGAATTGGACTGGTGACGAAAGCTTCATTATATACCTATATCCCAATTCTTTCCGCTTGTGTGGCTAGTTTGCTTGGCATTTTTGTTAAGACGTTTTTTACTTGAAAGTACAAAGTTTTAGTGAAAGAAAAGACGTTTTTTGGGTAATTGAGAAGTCTAGGAACGTATATATTCACCGCACTACACCCGTTATTTGGGTGTGAGCGAAAATAACCCAGTCTCACGACCAGCGTCACAAAATCTCATGTCGACACACTGATGCCAGCTAGGACTTTTTTTACTTTTTTTTTCAGTCCGATATTCACCTATGCTTACAAAAACTTCCATTCCGCGACCAGGCGTGAAGGCATCGCTAATAGCTCTTAGGCTGTACGGATATTCGTGTCCCCCCTGAAGACAGCAGCTACTATGACCAGGGGTGACTCGCAACACAAAACGGGAGTTGATTCATGAGGAGCAATACGACAATCATTTTCAATAAAAATGGGGAAATGGGGGTAGTTAATGCGTGTTCCAATGTGCCGAGGGCAGTCTGACCAACTAACTGATTGATTAATTAATTGAAAAGCAGGTTATTTTCTGCCTCGGTGTTCTCAAGAATCGACCTCGGCAGTCTGCGCTCAGTAGTGTCCGCGCCGTGCGCTTTTCCGCCTGTTCCCCCTCGCGCCTCGCAGGGACCGGCGTAACCAGGCACCACTTTACCCTGGGAGTGCCTCTGTGCTCTGCTGACTAGTTTTGAACTCCAACGCGCGTCACCTGCCCCTTCGGCACCCCAAGCATAGCCGTGCATCTTGCTGATTGGGGAATGCTGGCGAAATGTGCTCCCTGTTGTGCTTTTTACCAACAAAATCTCTTACCACTTACTACTGCTTGTGCAGGGCTCTGGGAAGGCTGCTTAGCATCGCCATTTGCGAGGAAGGATGCTTCTTTTCTCTCAGCGACAACGCTACGATAGTGCCCCTACCCTTCCGAGCGCACCGCACGCCAAACCTCCGGCTCCGAGTGTCACGAGGAATTAACGGCAGCGGTGAACGTGGCCTCGCCGAAGCCACGTGTTTGCGTCACCACTTTTGAAACATTCCCCCCGCCCCCATCTTCTCCTATGGGACTCTTTCGGGAGAAAAAGCACCTGGAGCGGGAAGGAAGGGTCCTGGTCGAGTTGCGTGGGAGACCCGCGCAGACGGTGCTGGCGGACGTTCCGAGAGCCTGCTGGACGGAGGGTCTGGACTCGAAGTGGGGCAGTGGCGCCAGTGCCGACGGACTGAGCGTCTCTGGCCTCTTCTTTCCCGCTCCGGTCCCGACTACGCTACCTGTGTGAATCCCGACAACGCCGGCTTAACCATCGAATAGTCGCAGGCAGCGACCCAACTGCAGAGGGCACCAGCAGTCTCGGAGGCACAGTCATACGCACTTCATGCCGAGCGTCCTTCCTCCTTTCGGCGTGCTCTACCGGGTACACGAGAGACCAAAGCTTTGCCGAAGAGTAGTGCATTTTATTATAAGTGATTTAGATCGTTGTTAATTAAGCTTGCTAAGAGATTAGTACCGCAGAGTAATTCATTAGATTACTAAATTACTGGACGACATTAGAAATTACCCCAAAAAGTACTCAAGTTAGAGTAATTCAATTACTGCCATGTGTTCTTACCACATTGAGCTCAGGAGCCGAACGCGACAGCGTCACTGAGCCCCCAGAGCGGATTCATCGAGTCTCAAAAAAGCCGGGCTCCGCACGGCCAGGAAATGCGCTACTGACGTGCTGCCTGTTGAGGAGACGCATGCCATGTCTCAGAGTGCAATAAGACAGGCGTAATTTTTAGAATGTATAGAAATATTGCTTCGAGAGAACAAAAACAAAATCGCATGGCCTAGAAACGTTTAGCATAGGCAGCCGCCAACTTATTTCCGTTTATTGTCACTGCCTTCTGGTTTAATCTTCGCTGAAGGAGGGTCATCGTTTGACGTGCCGTTCCTGACATTACTGGAGAAAGTAATTGAAGGCCATGAAATGAGAGGAGACAAATAACTACTACAGGGTTTGTTATTCACGAAATGTTACCGACATAACTGAGGCGCTTAGAAAAGCGGTACAGCGCAGAAGTCAGTGCGGCTAATTTAAAGAGTCATTGCAGTCCATCACTCTGATCGAGCGCCTCGAAGCCCGGTAGTCCGCGCTGCAAGTGCACTGTGCGATCTCATCATAGTCAGGGTGAGATGCATAACACTGACGCACGACCAAAGTAATGGAGAAAACTTGGCGATGGAGTCTTGTTTTGTTTCCTCTAACTGTTGCCCTCGCAATATTTATGTCTTAAATGTGCTCGGACAGGGCGGCGCCCAGTCTCCTGTTATGATTACCATCCACTTAGATATTATTAGGGCTCTGTGAGGAGAGGGGCTCTGTGATTCCACCAGTGGCAGGTCTTCTTCGGCAATCCAATGAGAACTGATGGAACACCGACGGAACTGAAGCGCACTGCCTGTTCTCTGGCTTGGGCCTACTTACGGTTGAGGCCCGCGGCTGCTCAGCCGGAGCGCACCGCTGGTGCCACTCGAAAGAGAGACGGCCAGCAGCAGGCAAGGCCGGGGGCCCCAAAAGGCGCGGCTTCGCGACGGGCGTTGACGCGCCTGACAGCGCGGGGGGAATGCTTGGCACCGCGCGACCGACGGGCGCTCGCGCGCGTGTTCACCATCTCGTCCCCGCGCAGAAGACAAGCGCCGCAAAGGAAGCCGACACCGCGGGCCGCCGCATTGGGTCGCCGCGGCGCGCGAGAGATGGCCGCCGCTGATGCGATTTGGACGGTTTCGCTCGTTTCTCACGTTGGCAGCTGGCCGTCGCTAGCGCGAGTCCGCTTGGCGGGAGAATTGGGAGGCTCGGCAGCCCTCCCCCCATCCGTGGCGACGAGGATTGATGGCGAGGCCATTGGGGACGGCGGCCCGAAGGCGTTCGGGGTCGTTAAGATTCCTTCCTCCTGTGCGTGGACTGATTGAGAGTGCAGAAGCGCGCTTCGACAGACAAGCGGCGGCGGCGATTTCTGCCGGTTGCTCGACGCCAGCTTCGTGGCGTCGGAATCGCCCCGCGAGAGCACGCGGTCCGTCGACCGCCTGATGTCGCCCTGTCAGACGGCCCCGTTTTCAATGGAAGGGGCCAGGGTCACCCTTCTTTGACCAGCCGACGCCGTGGAACGCCCGAGCGATTCTCGCGACGTGGCCTGTCACTTGGCGGACGTCAGGGAGCCAAGTGAAGATGCCCTGATCGCGACGGCCGAGCCACTGGTAACGACCGGCACCTGTACTTAGGCGGAAATGTGGGCAGCGTTATCGAAATGACCTGCCCGATCAGGAAGAAAGGCGGCTTAAGCCGGCGCCGACGTCGAAGAAGCCATCCTGCACCTCTACCGCGGCGTCATTCTCGTGTCGTTTTTCACGAAAAGACACGTGCATCTCGTAGACGAGCAGCGCACTCAGCAATAATGTGATAAGAGAAGGTCATAAACGAGCGTGCTTTCGCGTGAGAAGGAAAAAAAAACACACACCTTTTAACGCAGAAGATATGTCTCCCCAAACGACAGTCTGGTGAAAAAAGAAACAGACTTGTCGCATGCAGAGTCTCCGTGGCGTAACGGTTTGCAGTGCCAAGGAGAACACGAAGAGAGAGAAAGAAAGAAAAAACAAAAAAGGTGAGTTATATACACCGCGATGTGCCGGAATTCGCATTCAAAGGAACGAGAATTTGCATGCTAAGAGCCGATTTCGACCGCCTTCCTTCCCTCACCTCCTTCGACCCCCCCTCTTCCCTCCTCGAGGAAGGTCACGCGCCGACACGCGCGGCCCCCGAACGACACCGGCGGGGCATCAAAAAGCGCGCTTCTTTTCCTCGTCGCCCGGCTGTCAGAGCCGCGTAGCTCGTTCGGCGGCCGGGCGACGTCGGCACGACAGACGCGGGACCACTTTAGCCCATCAGCCCTGACAGCATTTCTGGGCACGGGACGTCATCCCTCCGGGGCGACACACTCGGGCGCCCCAGCACTGGGCGTCCGTCCGGCTCCATCAGCGTCACACGCGGCCGAGGCCACTGCATCTGCATAGCGTGCGCATTCCTGCTCGATAGCCCGCGAGGACAGCGAGCGCATCGAGCAGTTCTCGGCGACGCGAGAAAGGAGCCGGCCGTCGAGTCCCACGCGCTTGCACAGGTGCGCGCATGCTGGGCCCGGGCTGCGCTGCGCAACGTTCTCCCCCCCGCGCGCACGAACGGTATAGAGCGCACTCTAACAGGCGTGACGTGTTCGAGAACGCCTCTGCTGTTTCCTTTATACTTTTCAATCCCGGTGTTGATCTCACGTACACGGCAGTCGGCGCCGACAGCGTCTCAGAAAAGGCCAAGGACGTGACAGTGGAAAGTTTGAGGCAGTTTGTGCAGCAAATGAAATGGAGAAGAAAAAAATACTAGGTGAGTAAAGAGACAAAAGTCAATTGTCAAAAGCCGTGCCAATAGTTTAGAACCCTGGGGATTTGCTTCTGAGCTACACCACGTGGCTATAGCAATGCAACTTCAGCGTCCCACTTCTCCTGAAGGTAAGAAAATATCTGGTACTGCCTCCTCCCATGGGTAGGACTTCCACGAATGCTACAGGAACATTGCTACACAGCCTAGAAGCAAACCCACGGGGCTCTTAAGCTTTTGACAAAGGCTGTACGTGGAGGAATATCTTCTCTCATGGTCGCAGTTCGGCTTTCATGAAGCTATACTTACCGTGTGACAAACATTCATGGGGATTTACGTACATCGAAATAATAATTTTAGTTTTAGTTTCGCGGCGTTTTCGCAGAACGGCCACCTTTCTTGGACATCACTTCTAAATGAGAGGCAACTGCTGATTATTGTAAGATACAGTTATGAACATATTCATGTGAATGGTCTAACCTTCCGATGCGTAGCCAAATCATGCTTTTAAAGTTTGTGCTGCGCTCACTGCAAGCAGTTAAGACTACCATAGAAGATCGATGGGGAGCGTTTTTGACAATAAATAGCAGAAAACTACAGGCGTCCCTTGGAGGAGCCTGCGGATAACTTGTTTGTTGTGGTGCATTATGATGCGCGAAAAAATTGTGCTCACACTTGATAAACAACTTCCTCTGAAAATTGCGCTTGTCCAGTATTTTTTGGCATGTATTTCTCGCTAAGCTCTAACATTGCCAAAACAGACATCGCGAAAGAAACTGCATGAACACTTCGCATTCTTTGCAAAAGTCAAAGCTCTTTTCGTGTGCGTGCTTTTTAATGGGATAACGGCAATGTATACATGCGACGTTACCCGAAAGACGCGGGTTCAATCTCGGCCGCGGCGGCCGAATTTCGATGGAGGCGAAATTCTAAAGGCCTGTGTACTATGCGATGTCAGTGCACGTTAAAGAACCCCAGGTAATCGAAATTTCCAAAGCCCTTCACTGCTGCGTCCCTCATAGCCTGAGTTGCTTTGGGACGTTAAACCCCCATGAACCATACATTCATAGTGAGATGCAGTGCTCGTGAAAACTAGCGATGCAAGCACCTGGGATTACGTACAGTGTGGCGGCGTAAGGAAGTGTTTTTTTTTTTTAGAGACCGTGTTAGAGGTATGACTGCCGGAGGGAGTGACGGATAAAATGAATAAGCTGGGCTGTTTATAAAGGCACAACCAAGTTTCAGTAGGGTGTGGGGGCTGCAGCCATATCAGTCTCCTCTAACCCTACGTATACACATCTAGCCTATAACGCCCTTAGCTTTGTCTTCCTATTTCTGCTGCAGTTCGAGTTTTATTCAATTGCTATACCTTTAAAGGGGTCCGCCTGAAGATGTGCAGCATGGGGGCAATTGCAGTGGTTTTAGAATTCGAAGGTCATAAATGGGTCGAATGTGTGAAACTTGCAGGCAATGCAGCGCGAAGTCTTTTTGGGATAGCTTGGTTTTTGGTTTATGTGGGGTTTAACGTCCCAAAGCGACTCAAGCTATGAGGAACGCCGTAGTGGAGGGGTCCGGAAATGTCGACCACCTGGGGTTCTTTAGTGCATTTTAAATAGAGACAATATGCGATTATAATCGCAAATGTTTTCTGTCTTTTCCGCAGGACACAGCGCCGGGCGGCAGGGGCGGATTTAGAGAGGGGAGGTCACACTTCCCTATAGCGAGAAATTTTGCATAAGAAAACCACGCTGAAGCCCGTTTTTTGGAGCAGTAATGTCGAAGAAATACGTGGTTTAAGCAGGACCGACCCTCAACCGCAAACTCTGAGAGCGCCCCATCCCTTGCCGGATGGGGGGGAGGGGGAAGGGGGGGGGGTCATAATGACGCCGTGAACGGTGCCTGTACGTTTGTAATTCAGAAACACTTGCTTTGGAGGCAGAAAACCAACGCAATCGAATACAAAGCCTGTGAAGCGTTGTTCGGCGGCATCCGACGACTCACGGCAGGGTACGTGTGGGCGAATGCAGCGGAAATTAGAAATATTGCGGTCCATGACGTCATTCCGAGCTTTTTCGCGCTTCTCCGATGCTGCGAGGAGGAGAAGCCTGAGTTTTAATCGATTACGTCGACGTTTTCAAGACAAGCTATAAAGAACTTGGCATGATTTACCTACAGCCTATATAAATGTTAATCCTTGAATATCGCGAAATTCTAAAAAGTGGTGCAGTTTCTCTTCAGGGGAACAGGGACGGAGCAAAGGAACACGGTCAACAAAGTGCTCTCACAAACTACGGATGATCGCAGGAGAAGAAGGACCAGAAAAGTGCCTTATGCCAGAAGAAATCAACTGCAGATTAGTGGCCATGTGGGCTGGTTAGTACAGCCTTCGCCGAAAATTCCTAGGCCGCTGCACCCGTATACCAGAAGGCGCTGCGCCATTGCTGTGCTGTCGATGATCACCCGTTCCAACGATGAGGAGGAGGAACAGTAAGCTATTCACTGCTACTCTCCTTGTAACTATAAAGTCAGGTAAAAGATAGCGAGGGTTTCCCCTTGCCTAGTGTCGGTTGCATTATACCCGCTGGGTGAGGCCGCTTGCCGTAAGCAAGCGCTGTGGTTACGGAAATTTCTCGCAGCTTAAAATCCTTTGATGGGGAGGTACAAAACTTCAAAAAACACGAAGCACTGGGTAATATTCTCGCACGATTTTTCTGTTTCTTTCTTTTTTCTTTGACAGATATATACGCATATGGTTTTATCAGAGATAATGCTGTCTCCGGTTCTTTTCCTGTCTAGCATTTTATTAGGGCATCAATAAAAAATCAAAACAGGAAAAACCGACACCTTTATGCAGAACGACCACAGTCAGGCTTTCTGCGGAGGTTGTCGAATATATGGGGCAAAAACTAAGCCGATTAAGTTGGCTGGTGTCGATAGATAACCGCATTCTAACGAGGGAGACGCTCCTTTCACCGAAAACGGAGGTTTCATAAGCTGGGAAAGGCAAAAAAAAAAAGAAGAAATACACGTGCGCCATCGCCGGCTTGTTTCGCAAGTAAACGCGGTGCTTCGAAACTGTTAATCGCAGTTCTCAAAGGCTAGGCTACACCGCCATTCACTTGCCTGTTGTGATCACGGAGTTCTGTTCGATGTAAACGGCACAAGTTTGAATCAAGTGTCGGAAAATATTTTAATAAGCAATTTTCTCAGCAATAATTGAGTCTTTTGCTCCCAGACAACAAGCAATATAGTAATAAAAAGCCGCGGAATCGATTCTTACAAACAATGAAAATTCGGTTGATTTCTCCTACGTGTTCCTTTAAGTAGCTGCTAGTATCATTTTTCTGAGTCGGCTACTTCTTTCACCGTATTCGATATAATTTGCCCGTTGCTGAATCAGTTCGTAAAACGACAAATGTTAAATCCTCTGAGGCAACCAAATAGTGCTGCGGCACCCTAAAACCAGCTGCTAATCTCAATAAAGCTTGGGGGCCGCCGCGGTGGCTCAGTGGTATATGGTGCTCGGCTGCTGGCCCGAAAGACGCGGGTTCGATCCCGGCCGCGGCGGTCGAATTTCGATGGAGGCGAAATGCTAGAGGCCCGTGTACTGTGCGATGTCAGTGCACGTTAAAGAACCCCAGGTGGTCGAAATTTCCGGAGCCCTTCACTACGGCGTCCCTCATAGCGTGAGTCGCTCACGTTAAACCCCCCATAAACCGAAACCAATAAAGCTTGGATATCACTTATGACGGCCACATTGTCGATCTACAATATTGCTGTGATAGCAGTTTGGCAAGACGACATCGCCAGATGGCGTATCTCTTTTTTTGTTTTTGCATATTTTTTCTTTCATTTTTATTGCGCGGTTCTCGTACGTACCTTCCGGGCCTTTTGTAGAGAGAGGGACATGAACGAAGTGGGAGAAAGAGGCACCGGCCGATGACAACCACTGATCCACAGAGCTGCACAGACTGTGCCGTTTTGGCTGCATATGTCCCCCTTGCCCTGGCAGTCAAACTTGCCCAAGTGCTTCAGACAGCCCCATGCGAGCGCAATCCGCAGTGTTCGAAAGGGATATTTCGGACGTTATAGGTCGTTATTGACTGTTGCAATATCACCATGCAGTGAAGTCTCGCCCACATTCACGACCGTCACACACAGCTCCTCCGCTATAACGCGGAATAGCCCGTTGTTGAAGATTTTCTTCTAGCCTGAACAAGAAGCCAACCCCAACTTCGCAAGGCAAAATCATATAAGCGCAAAAATTTTCACGCCCCTGACTCGGTGAGCAGAGTGGAAGATTAAAATTCTGATGTCGTCTGCCCCTGTGATCTGCCCCTGTGGTCGGTTAGCGGAGCAATAAAGCACCCTGTGTGGGCTACGAACTGTTGTTTCCAACCGCTTTCTTCTTTTAGGCTTTATCCCGTAGCCCTTCGGCCCACAGATGTGTCCCGCGCGGCAGTACGGCCTTCCATGTCCCCGAATTCAGCGAACTGACGCGTACCGCCGTGGACTGAGAACGCCTGAGTCCTCTGCGGATGGCTGCCGCGGGCGACGATGAGCTTCGCTGGATAAAAAAAAAAAGCAAAAAGAGCCGAGGGTGCTAGACTAGGCGGCGGCGGCTGCAAAGCAGGACAGAGTGCGCATCCCACTCAGGGCGTCATGAGTGACCCATTGAAAACGCCAATCACCTCGTGAGCGCTCGCGGCGGACAGGCAAAGCGCGCTCGCGGCCGTCTCTGTCAGGCGCGTCGGACGGACCAGAACGAGCTCTGAAAAGGAAGTCACGTTATGGGAAATTTATGGACGCCGCCGCCGCTGCGCGCATCTGCCCGCGGGCACCCCCCCTTCTCGCGTGTGTGCGAGCAGGGCGGCTGCGCGCACAGGGGACGCGCGTCTGTCTGTCCGGAGCGATGCTGCCGGCCGCCCGCTCGCCGCTTGCGATTACAATCTACCGGAAACCCCAGTTCAAGAGCGCCGCTGAAGAGCGAGGGAGGGTTGCGGCAACGTATAGAATGTAGCCAGGCCCGGCGGCATGCTGCGGTCGGCTTGTTTTGTGATTGACGGATGCAATACACGATGGCCTTTATGGAGTTGATGCTATCGCCGCGAGCTGATTCCCTCCCGCTGGCCGGAGCGTTGAAAAATTCAAATTGGGGGAACCGGGAGGGTGTCAGCGCGGTGGCGAGCGCTTTCTCCGACGCGGTCCGCGCGCGGCCTTTTCTGCTTCGCCTTTTTTGTGCCTCTGTCTGCGGCTCGTCGCTGACGCGCGGTCATTCAAGTGGAGTGATCGCTGGTTGTCAGGGTCTCTCGGTGGGGACAATGGGTCCCGCTCGTGTAATTGTAAGTCGGCAGGTCCCTTTTGAAGTGCGCACTGGTTGTGGGGAGGGGGGGGGGGGGGGGGCAACCGCGGTGCTACGAGATTTTTCAAGCTCCGCGCGCAGACAACCATGTGCGTGGCGCGCCTCCGATCGTGCGTGAGTGGCTGACTGACGGTCGTTGTTACAACTGCGTGCGTGAAGCCCTGCGAGACTCTCCCCCCTCCCTCGTGCGTGAGGGGCGAAAGTAGCGAGCAGCCGCGGCACTGGTCGCCGCGTCATAGTGCGGTCGCGTGTCGATTACTGCTTCTTGTCCATTTGTTCCGGCACAGTTAGCCCCGCAGAGTGCCTGCGGCGGAAAAGGAGAGAGTGCGCTCGGTTGCGTGGCGGGCGCTGGCAGACCCCGCTGGGGACACTTCCTCATATCGTGCGCGCCGCCGTTTCTCCCTGTAATCAAGCCTGCGCTGGGCAGAGTAGCGCGCCGCGCACCTCTTCGCGAAGGAGCCGCGTCTGTCGGCGCTGTGAAGCGCCTCGCTCGTCGGAAAGGATCGCTAGTCTTGGTACGTGCGTGCGCATATCTGTCGAGCATGTTTTTTTCCGTCTGCTGTCAGATGTTTTCTGGGAGGAATCACAAAACGGTCCATGCCTGTCTCGTTGGTCGACTCCTCGCGTGGATTCCTGATCGCGTAGAAAACATTGGGTCGTCTATATTTGGCCTATCACTTTGGTTGATGAGCGATGCGGCGAATTTGAGGCCCCTGTGCTTGACTGCGGCCTGATTTCCTTGGATTGACGCAGGCTCCGTGAAGCGAAACGAGCAGAGAATGTGCGTTTGTTTCTGAGGAAATCGAGCATGCGTCTTGTTTTCCTCGATTTGGAAGCCCGATCTGCTAAAGCCCCGCAGGCCGCCAGTCACTTTCGTTCCTTTTGATGAACTCTGTCATTCTAAAGGCGGTTTGTTACGCCTGGAAACTTTGCTACATTCATCCCAAAGTAAAATGATTTAAAGGACTTTAAGGCACATAATTTTATGGCGTGTTTTCTTCGTTCAAATGATGCGTTAAATATTGGAATACATGTATCAACGCGTGGTATTCGCCTACGACCTCTAAATAACTTATAATTGAATTTCTTCTCTCGTGCTGTTTCGGTTTCGTCTCCATCAACCGAACGATGGCTGTGACATGCAGTTAGAATTTAAGTCTCGTGATGCAGGGAGAAACTGCAATAGAAACGCTGATACGTAGTTTTAACTCACTACAGCACGTAAACCAGCATACTTTTAAGAGCTTTCTTTTTTGTTTTTTAAGCCACCTACTTTGCGATATTTTCTTCGTCGCAAGCTCTCGTGCGCGACCTCTGGCCACTCGGTAGCCATTTTTATCATTTTGCGGCAACTTACTACCTCAGTTTCAGTGAACGCTGCGTTGATTGTCGCCTCCTGGGCCTCGCGGTCCCTGATCAGCTGGCCGAGGCAGCGGCTACATTCTCTCCAGCTCTCGCGCACGCCCCGGCCGGCGAAACTACGTCGTTCATTTCTCGGAACGACATTTTTATTCGGCTGAACAATAACTGTCGGATGTTATCATAGAAATAACTGTTCATTTATGTTCTGTTCTTGTTCTGTTTATTGATGCGCAACGTGGAGCTTCGTTAAGACAACGAATAAGCGTGGTAATCAAGTAATTATTTTTGAGAAAAATCGAGTCTCCTATCCTGCTTATTCTTGTTTCTTAAGAGTTATGGTTTTTGTTCCGCTTTTCGTTAATGCTCGCAGGGAGTCATCCCGTCTTCATGTACTTTACATCTTTTCACTGAATCGGCCGACTACATAACAGGGCAGTGTAGTACTGCATCGCTGAAGGGCGAACCGTGTCTTAGATGATTGGGTGATCAATATGGATAAAAAAATAATAATCGTTGAGTTTCCGGGCATGAAAGCTTAGAGAAAAAAAAATGCTAGTGAAACAGAATAAGCTGTCAACAAGACACAAATTTTAAGGTCGCCAACGTGGTTAAAACACTTCATTGTTGCTTGCTACGCTCGAATCCACAATTGAATGTGGTTTCGTGGTAAGGACTGCCAGTATAGGACTAATGAAGGAAGTTGGAAACTCTTGCCTTATTTGTAAGTCGAATAACAACGACGATGGCCCAAGCAGAGAGAGCTGTCCGTGCGATGGTAAAATTAATCCGGAGCGTTTACAGCTTTAGAGACACATTCTGCTGTGGTGTCTGTACACATAGGCTATAGCTACAGCCGTTAAACTTCTAACCTGGTAATTCCTCCTTATCACGACGGAAGTGGACAAGGCGGCGTTCTCGAGTCCAAAGCATCGGCTGCTCTAATGACTGATAATAACCAGAAAAGGAAATTATGTAACAGCAGATGTCGGTATACATTTTCTGAAGGAATTTGGATGCATAAACCACGTAACTTTATTTTAAAAAAACCTGAATTATTTGGGATTCCAGAGACACCAAATGCAGTGCGTTTTTGTACAAGGATATTTGTCTACATATCAGCCAATTAACACATGTGTGCGTACTTGGCCCGCTTTTATTCAATTTTTTCATAAATGATGTAAGCAAAATCAGTCGTAATGCAGAATACGTAACATATGCAGATGATACAATGCTACGTTTCTGAAACCGTTATCTTCAAGTTACTGTAAATGACCCCCTTAAATAACTATACACGCCTGGAGCTCAGAAAATTCCTTGCAGATAAATGCTACTAAAATTTCACTTTCTTGGTGTCTACTTTCATAAAAATATGTCTTAGGACACGTATGTTAACCATGTGACAACGAAAATATAAAAAAATGGCAGGGATCTTGATTAAATTCAATTCCTGCTTACCAGCGGTTGTTAAATTACGTATTTGTAACGCGCATTTAAGGCGTTAGCCTTACTTGGCCAATTGAGCGAAAACCCGTATGTGTGTGTGTGTGTATGTGCGTGTGTTTGCGTGCGTGTGCGCGTGAGTGTGTGTATGTGCGCGCGCGCGCGCGTGTGTCTGTGCGTGCGTGCGTGTGTGTGTGCGCGTGCGTGTGTGAGTGAGTGAGTGTGTATGTGCGTGCGTGTGTGAGTGAGTGAGTGCGTATGTGCGTGTGTGTGTGTGTCTGTGCGTGCGTGTGTGTGTGAGTGGGTATGTATGTGCGTGTGTGCGTGTATGTGTGTGCGTGTGCGTGCGTGCGTGCTTGCGTGTGTGAGTGAGTGTGTGTGTGAGTGAGTGTGCGTGCGTGTGTATATATGTGCGTGCGTGTGTGCGTGTGCGCGCGCGTGTGTGCGTGCGTGCGTGTGTGTGTCTGTGCGTGCGTGTGTGTGTCTGTGCGTGTGTGTCTGTGCGTGTGCGTGTGTGTGTGCGTCCGTGTGTCTGTGTGCGTGTGTGTGCTTTCGTGTGTGTGTGTGTGAACACTCGATGCTCAATGGTACCCATAAAAGATGGCGTCCCCATGCAACCTGGTAGATGGCGGTTACATTGATGATTGGTCGCGCGAGGTTGCTCAGGACAACCTGGATCACATGGCCCACGGGTGGCAGCACCTGCCATCGCAGGGCAGTGGCGCACCGCTTAACCGCTGCACCACTGCGCCAGGAGAGGCATGAGAGAGAGAGAGAGAGAGAAAGACGGAAAGGCTGGGAGGTTAACTAGGCAGCGCCCGGTATGATACCCTACACGTGGGAAGGGGAACGGAGGGAGAGGCATGAGGACTGACAGAGATCTATGACTGTTAAATAGAGAAAGACCAATTCTGTATATATGTGGGCATTAATCCATTAGCTACAGCATCAAACAGTTATGGCGGAGCGTCGGCCGTGGTGGCCTTCACAAAGTTAGCGCGCATGCACATCAGAAGGGGTGCGGCGGCGTCGCGGCAGCGGCTACGTGGAGTCGTGCAAAGGTAGAGTTGCCAGGTGCGTGGCATCGGGTTGAATCACGCCGCAGCACGCGGCCACTGCGTTCACGAAGTGAGAACAGTATAGTACCAGTAGTTGAAACAAAAAGGTTGAGGAAAGGGAGATACTGATTCTTGCGCAAATTTCTGTGCTGTCAACTGTGCGTGCTGAGTGAATGGATGAAGACCTGAATGCGTATCACTTGAGGTAGGAAGCAGTCGATTGCACCAGCTTACCTTGACGAAAATCCTCTGGCGATGATGTACGAATCGATTTCACGGGAATCTCTCCTGTCGATATATACCTGCGCCTCGTCTCTCCCCTCATGTGCGCGTTTACTGATAAAGTTCAGAAAAGCACGAGTAGATTTTCAACTTCGCGTTGCACGGGCGTGCTTACGCCTTCTCACACGTAAGGAGGCGTAAGTGTCTCTGTCGACTTCTTTTCTTTCCCATATAAATTCTGTTGGTGTGGGGCAAAACGACAATTGGAAATCGAAATCGTAGGCATGTCCTCCAGAAAAGAGTGCTCCGTTGTCCTGCAGGTTTTGATAAATACACAACCAATATTTTCATTAAACATAGTATTGTTTCCATCTACAACATGCGCTCATTTCTCTTTTTCTGGAAAAAGAGTACAAACATGGCCCATGGAAGTTTTCCTTGCGAACTTGACCTCTATAACACGGCATTACAGTACACACAGCAATGATATATTTATTATTCTTTTTCGCGCCTAAAATTACACGAGTAAATGCTTCGCCATGCTGGCCTGCCTTACTCAACCACCTTGATGCTAAAAGAATTCTCATAAATAGTATTCGCAGCAGCATACTGAAGGCTTTCATCGTAGTGCAAGACTGAGCATATAGTATACACTACGTCCCATACAATCTGCCTTATCGATCTATACTCTTTTTTATTGTATCAAGACGCGTTGTTATTCATTGTACTCCGCACTGCCGCCGTATGCTATGTGAATGGGGGGCTCGAAGCTCGTCAAGCGGTCACTTCCACTTTTCTTTTTCCAGCCCTCCTCTTGTTGTTTTCTGGTAGAAGAAATAAACGCATATCTTGATTAAAAAAAGTATACAACGCCATTTCATTATTCTCTCGGACGCTTTTGTGCAGTATTCATAAATACCCCCAATGACTCCTTAGGCGATGACCGTTTGAAGAAAAGTGAGACGCGTGTCAAGAGACGAGGAAACTGCGAAGCGCAATGGTTGGCTGGCAGGCATTCTTACTGGCGGAGGGTGGACATAAAGAAGAAGGGATGAAGGGCTAATGACGGTTCACACTCAAGCACAGGTCAGGGCAGCACTAATGCTTTCTCACAGTTGGAACATATCCGAAGAGAACAAAGTATACAAGCCTTCTTTACTTTGTTCCCTTCGGATATGTTCTAACTGTGAGGAAACATTAGTGCTGCCCTTGTGTGCTTTGTTCTCTTCATGTATCACGTGTCCATCGACCACTATGACCAGGGGACAGAGGGCGCGCACTTAAATCTTAAAGTTTTGTAGTCGGGAACTCAACCCCGAGTCCTTTGAGAACTTCAGGAGCACCGTCACCACTGTCCTCATTTCGTTTCCACTTTTTCCCTTTTTTTCCCCCTTTGTTCCCCTCCCCGCGTGTAGGGTAGCCTACTGGGTATCGCCTGGATAACCTCGCTGCCTTTCCGTCCTACTGTTTCTCTCTCTTGAGATATCATTCGGCGCATAAAAGAAAATTAGATATACAACATTGAAAACTACTATTTTTTTTCTGCAAAACAGACGGGATCGGAGGAGAGAAAACAGACAAAGCACTGCTTTGGTGTACAAGTGCTATTTGCAACGCACGGTAAAGAAAAAGTCTTCAAAGGGTTCCTATATCGGCGCTGCGCAAAACCGCGAAATACATGTGGTTATTGGAGTAGGTCATTTTGACGACCCCTACACGTGGCGCGCAGAACGCTCTCAGAACAACAAAGTACGAACCGTTGCTTTCCGCCTTCAAATTTCAAATTCAAATTTCAAATTTCAAATATTTATTCCAACATTACACCATACAGATATAATGTCGAGGATGGCAGGCAAAAAGCCTCCTGGAGGCTTGACCGGTCCTGCATCCTGGTGTACACTTGGCAGAGCAGCGGTGGCAGTCAGCTCATCAGAACACAAGAAGTGAATAAAGAAAGCCCAAAACAAAACATAGAAACATTCACAAATATGTATGAAGGAGAGACAGAGGTATTAAAGAAATAATAAAGACAAAAATATATTACATTTTATGCAGTATAGGAACGCATGAAGGCTTTAAAGTTTGACGGGTTCATGCTTAGAATGTCGATACCCATTTCAATTAGGGAATTCAACAACCTTGGTAAATTATTCTCAAGCATCTGTTTGCTATAATTAGTTTTGTATCTCGAAACATTCCATATTTCTGTGCGGCGTGTAGTGTAGGCAGGTACATTCTGATGCAGGTTCGCGATTTTCACTAGCGTAAAATTATGTTTCCTGCTGCTAAAATCCCGCAGAATTCTGTATGTGTAAATGTCGTGAATCTTTCTTATATTATACATCTCGAAGAGTGGTTCAGTGTGTTCCGTAAAGGATACATTGGCAATAATACGTAGAGCCCTTTTCTGCATGATTAATATATTATTAAGATTTGATTGTGTCGTTGTACCCCAACTAAATGACCATAATTAATGTGCGAGGCAAACAAGGCATTATACAAAAGTATTTTAACAAAAGTAGGAAGAATGTGTCGATTGCGACTTAGCATACCAACCGTACTGCTTAGCTTCTTGAGGACTGAATCTGCATGCTCGTCCCATTGTAGGCTGCTGGAGAAGGTTACACCAAGAATTTTAATTGAGTTAACAACCTCAATTTGCATAGACTCGAACATTATATTATGGTACTGTGGGATTTCTTTTCCTCGAGTTCGGAAAATTACTGCTTTTGTTTTACTGCAATTAACCTGTAGGCAATTTTTTTTCGACCAAATCGAAAGTCTCCCGAGAAGTTCATTTGCCATTCTTATTAAGTCTGTGTAATTGCAGGACGATAAAAAAATACTCGTGTCATCTGCGTACATTATAAATTTTGCTTCTTGATAAATCGATACTATATCATTAACATAAATGTTAAAAAGTAGCGGCCCGAGAATACTTCCCTGTGGTAAACCTGAGATTATGCCCTTGGTTTGCGATTTGAATTCGCTTAATGAGACACATTGGTGCCTGTTTTTGAGGTAGGAAGATAATAAAGCGAGTGGTGTGCCCCTTACGCCGTACCATTCTAGTTTATTGAGGAGAATATTGTGGTTGATATGGTCAAACGCCTGAGTGTAATCAACAAATATACCGAGAGTTAAAAGCTTGTTTTCAAAGTTTCTTAATATGTGCTCTTTCTGATCTAAAAGCGCTAGTTCTGTGGACTTCTTTTTCTGAAATCCATACTGTGCTTCGGTTATAAGCTGGTGTTTACTGCAAAATGAAGACAGCCTATTGAGGATAATTTTCTCAAAACCTTTAGAAAAAAATGGGGAGAATTGATATTGGACGGTAATTTTTTATATTCTGTTTGTCGCCTTTTTTAAAAATAGGAATTACTCTTGCGGTTTTCATTCTGTCGGGAAAAACCCCGCAAGAGATACACATGTTATAAATGTACACCAGTATAGGGGCGAGTTCATGTATGACATATTTAACAGGCCGTATCTGTAGGTCGTCTATGTCGCAGCTGCGTGAATTTTTAAGGTTGAGATAAATGGAGCACACCTCATCACTGTCAGTTGGCGCGAAAAAAATGGAATTATTGTTTCTAGGTGCAGTGAGGTCATTGCTAGGACGAGTATTCTGATCAGTATCTTTTGTTACAAAGTACTGATTAAATGCATCAGCAAGCTCCCGGTCTCTCACTAAGCGTCCATTTAACGAAATCTCTTGTGGTTGTTCTCCCTTCTGTTTCCGTCCTGTAAGAGCATTTACCTTGTTCCACAGTTTATTCGTCTGTCCGGCACAGGATACAAATTCCTGAATATAATACGCGTCTCTACTACATTGAAGCTACTACATTTGAAGCTACACTCCTGCGAAGTCGTTGCAACTTTCACTTGGTGTCATTAATAGCGAGCATGTCACCTCCTCCACCTCGACTCTCGGGCCTCTGACTGCTTTTTGTGCTACGAATGGGGGAAAGAGAATATGAATTGATTGGTTCTGCGAAGCTGGTGGCCACATGTGCAATTGATTTAGCATATAAAGTAGTAGAACCAAGAGGGCAAAATGGTGACGTTGTATTTCGTAGTATGTTATCCCGGTCAGCTGCTTGGTAGTGCTGCCGCTCTTGGTAGCGGTACCGCCCTTTAACGCTCTAAAGACTGCTTTACAGGCAGGCAGGTCACCTTGTCCTTGAATCGAGTTCAAACCGTACCTTGGTACGCCCCCACACACTTCGCGCCAGAACGTTAGCGAAAGTGGTCGTCGGCATCAACGGGCATTCGCACTTTCCTCGAACTTACAGCATACGATTGAATGACAGTGTGTGCTGCCCCACGCAGCACTATTCGAATATTAGGCGCGAAAGAGAATCACGAGTGGAAGCGTCCCTTTCCTGGAATGTCAACGTCAGAGGGCGAGCGTTAGGGGAAGTGTTGGTGGAGGGAATTGACGTAATGAAAGAGCGCCGTCGGCGAGCGTGGCCGTGCCGAGATGACGGGTCGTAGCAATGGCCGGGGCCTCGGCTGTGTCGTTTCCTGTAGCGTCGGCGGCGCTCCAGCTAGCGGGCCGCACTCCATCAAAGCACTGTCGGCGGCGAGAGGCGGTGGGAGGGGGGCGGCGTAGGAGGAGGCAATTGACGGCCGCTTCCCCCAGGCAGCCGTCACGCCGGGGGCCCCCCATTGTGGCGTCGCGGCCAGGTGCCACTGACTCTTGTGTGTCGACGCTTGTTGTTTGCGAGCGAGGGGGAGCACGCTCCCCTACGGGCCCGCACTCTCGATAAGCGCGGGAGGTGAACGGCGCAATAGCAGAGAAAAAGGAACGCCGAGTCAACATGTCGGCTGGGCTTTTGAGCAGCCAGGCCTTTCCGAGGCCGCCGCCGCCGCAATCGGGCGCTCCGCTTCCTTTCAGCAGCTCGGCGCGCGCGCGCGCTTGGCTTCCTGCGAGAGCAGCCGGCGCCGCGCACGGCTCGACGGGCAACGAAGGGGCGGCCGCCCACGGGCCGCTAGGAGCACGCACACACGCACGACGGCCACCACCGTGATTGAAAACTGTAATTTTGACGGACAAGCCACGAGAAGAATGAATGAAAATGGGGGTTAGTGAGGAGAGCCGCGATTGAAAACCGCGATGGGAGCATGATCGATGCGTTGTTCGTGGCGACGACGACCTGCCACGTTTAGAGCGGCGGCGGCCGCCTCTCTGACGGCGTTTCGGAGCGGAACGGGGCCTTTCTTTTCCTGCCGTCGGATGTTGGGGGGAGGATTTTCTATCATGGAACTGTTTGACGTCCAACCGCCGACGATTTGGAGGCGCCAGCGGAGCAAGCCGAGATTAAGAAGAATAAACTGTCTGCACCGAGGCCAGGGGAACCCTCTGGAGAATCGTACGCCGTCGGACTCAGCTGCGCTTGAATGGCCGTGTAGCTGTTGCCGACAACTATGCAGCGTGAAAGGGCCTGCCTCGGCTCTCCAGTGCGGTGACCTCGCGAGGGCCGCTGTGGGCGCGAGGAGTCAGGCCAGAGTGCGTTCCTCTGTTGGCCCAGCCTTGGCATTCACGAGGGATCAGAGCTGACATTGCAGCTAGGTCTCGGCGGCGAAAGGTAAAGGGTCTTCGCCGCCTCATTCGCTATTGTCCACTACGCGTCAAATAAAAAAAAACGCGTGGGCGGTTCCTCTCGTGACGTCCTATCGAGGGTGATTACATTAATGGATATTTACGGGCCAAATATCTCCGGATTAATTCTGACCACCCCGGGCTTTTTAGCGGGCGCGGAAACCTTAGCATAGGATAGATTTATATTCCTCCTCCATCAAAATGAAGCCGCCGCGTCCGGATATAACCCGCCACCACCATCTCAGCAGCAGAGCGCTACTCCTAAACCACTGCAGCAGGCAGAATGCAACTAACTCGACGCTTCATGTGAGCGCATGTTCCTGACGCCACCACAAGGAATACGTGATAGGAGCACTGTGTCAGTCGTTAGTGGCGGTGATATTAGCATTTGTTTGAGGAGGCGGTTCGAGGCTCGCAGATGATGGCTGGTTGCATCATGTTGAAGGGGAGTCACTTTTTAAGCGGGCGCTATATGTGCATGTGTACATTAGTGGCTATGGAAGTTTTTGTTCTTCCTCCCAATTTTTACCCCAGATCTGAACCAGCATCAAACGTTTTTAGGTTTGGAGATACCCCATTAACGAGTGCTGTGCCCTATTTTGTTCTGATGCCACTGCGATGCATAGCATCGTTGCAAGAAACACGAAAGTGGGTCGTCCCCAAGAAAGTACGCTCTTAAAAAGAAAAGTAGTAAAAAGGTAGTAAGTGCAGCAGTTACTAACTCTGACTTTGTTTTGCTATACGTTTTTAGAAACTATTTCTATCCTCTTCGAGGTATAGTTAGTAAAAGTAGCCCTTGCTACCTTTTCCAACTATGGTCCCTAGTTACTACCTAGTTAGTAACCGTTCCTTTAACTCTCAAATAAAGTCAAAGAATGTAACTGACACAGTCTGTTGTGTGAATAAATTAGTTTTGTAATTAAACATTTCTGCAGGTGCCTACGGTTAGGCAGACGAAGCTGTTGCTACAATCTCAACTTCATAACGCTGATAGCTCGCTTAACAGGTAAGATCCACTTACCCGTAACTGATGGTGACTTCCAATCGCAGTTGGAGCACTTCTGGAGCAACGTTTCCTGCTCTTTTCGGGGCAACTGTATTCCAAACGCAGATCTGAGGCACGGATCGCGTCTTTTAACCGTAAACAGGGGGTTGCCGAGCCGAGATTGCTCCGTGGAGCAGTCGGGACAGCTCCGCCGAAATCGGCGGATCCGACCGGAAGTTTGCGTCGCGTTCTTTTTCAGCGGCGATAGCGGCGCCCCACATGCTCTGGCCAGAGCAAGTTTACTCCAATCGCAATTTCAGGTCGCGCGCTCTGCGCCGGATTCAGGCGCTCTGTCACAGAGCGTGCAGACCGCTCTGGGCCTGCGATTGGAATTCACCATGAGAGTCAGATTTACGGAGTATATAAGACCGAGAAATATTTACCTGTGCACGCGCAGTGCGCGTGTGACATGTGTGTGACCCTTTCTGGTTTGTGCTTTTCTTGCATTCTGGACCTTTCTGTGTGCCCAGTAGGGTTGTTCGATGCCATCGCCTCCCATAATTTGTACATATAACGCGCAATAAGCCTAAACATAAGTGTGTGGTTTACGGCCAGCGTGAGTCTGATAGCTCTGGCTGGTTTCGGGAATTGGTCAAATTGACAATGTAGTTCTTTTACTTTTAAGTATGCAACAATTTAACAACCCATGCCAGCAGACCGTACGAAGAACCTAGCAACATATGCGAAAAGATTTGTCATTTTCTTAGTAAATACTACGAGCTTTTTCTTTGCGACTGTATAGCATTGCCGCCGCGGTGGCTGAGTGGTTATGGCGCTCGGCTGCCGGCCCGAAAGATGCGGGTTCGATCCCGGCCGCGGCGGTCGGATTTCGATTGAGGCGAAGTTCTAGAGGCCCGTGTACTGTGCGATGTCAGTGCACGTTAAAGAACCCCAGGTGGTCGAAATTTCCGGAGCCCTCCACTACGGCGTCCCTCATAGCCTGAGTCGCTTTGGGACGTTAAACCCCCATAAACCATAAACCAAACCGTATAGCGCTCTTCACTAGCTCCTTGGGGTAGTAACTTTCACTAATTCGACTTTTACTACCTCCAGGTACTAAGAAGATAGTGATATGTGTGACAAGTTACTGGTTAGTAGTTCCTTAGTGAATTCTCCGACCTGATTCCCATTAGCAGAGCTGCAGCCAGTGACTAATAGTAGCCATTACTAACCTTCGCGTTAATAACTGTGGGTAGCAGCCGTTACTAACTCCATGGGTTAGTAACTGTTACTGATTTTCCCGTTACTGACTGTAGTTAATAACAGGGTAGCAACATATGTGACAACCAGTTACTACCCCAAAGTTAGTAAGTACTACTTTTTTTTTTTCTAAGAGTTTACCTGGAGGAATAAGCTCAAACTCATGTTGCCGAGACGTTGAAGCTGCGTTAGTGAGCGACGCTTAAAGAACTTACTAAGGCTAAGTGGAAACTTACCGTAGTCTGCCAATGGATATCGCGACAATGCCAGATTCTAGCAAGCTGCGAAGCTAATGCTGTGCCGAGGTAACCTCATAAAAACAAGGTCGCTTGTTAATCTGCCATTCTTGCTGTGTTAAGCTCACTATAATCCATCATCGCTCGTATAGACAAAAGTGTGGTTCGAGCCCAATTTTAGAACTGCCGGCCCATACTACATTGATTCTGTTTACTGTTTCTTTGTCTCGCAACAGAAAGCCTGAAACTCTTTAGCTACTGTTTGCGACTGGAAACAGCCAGCACAAAGCATTTCTTGCACAGAACTGACCGCGCACAGTCCGCAGTCTGCGTGCAGCCATTCAAGCCATTCAGATGAAGCTGATCGTCATCTGCTGCTCGAATGTCCAGAAAGCAATGCATTTAAACGCGAAGGGAGAATGATTTCACCGCCCCTGATACAAGGCCAATCGCTCTTGAAAACCTAGTAAGTCTATAGCCAACATGTGCCCTTCAAGAACACATGTTACGCACTCAAATGTTTTTTGAGGACAGAAACATTATTGGCCACTATTAAATTCACACCCACACCCCATACATGGTAACATCTCCGCAAAACGCTAAGCTTTTTCTGTTTTGCATACGCTGATACTGTTTGGACCATGGCATTGCCTTTTTACCTTTTAGTTGTGTATGTACAGCGTGCTCGGATGGCGTGGCTGCACGCCATGTGAGTAGAGGCTTCTAGGGCTATACGACAGCGAAAAACGTCTATTCACTAGAGGAGACCGAATTTTCTCAGCGGAGGTCGAGTGGAACTTCACATGTCCATGCAGGCTTCATTTTCTTTTTATCGGTTTTGCGTCGATTTTTTCGGGAAACGGGGCACTAACACCACTCGCTGTAACGCAGCGCTGGGAGGACATAAGCAGCATACGTGCGTACTCCATAGCTGAATGCAACGAGCGGAAAGGGCGATGAACATGATTCCTAACTCCTGATAATGATTCCTAGATGACTGCTGGCACCTGGAGAGCAATCAGAAGAACATAATCTCGAAACGCAATTTCCACCGGACCATAGATTTCAAAACAAACTCAGCAAAATACATCACGGCTACGTTTTTACGAGGATCGCGTTCTAATTATTGAAATGGTTGGATAAGTTTACCAAACTAAAATACCAGGACATGTTAAGCACAAATATTTAGATGAGTCATGATGGCACGTCAGCCAACAGGTCCGTTGTTGCGAAAAACGCTTTGCTAGCGCGGGTTTTGAGCATGCAACTATAGCTGTGCTTCGGATCTTGTCTGCAATGTCGTCCTTCTGGCTTAACATAAAAAGAAACGCATTCGAAGTCATAGCCTTCTTGGTGGCGAGGAGTTCGAACAGGCTGGCAAAAATTGTTGTCAGGAGTACGACAGAACTTCTTGTAGCGATATAGCTACACTACGCTAGCACTTCGAGCCTTCAGCGTGGCACCCCTTAACCAGAGCTAAACCACAGCCATTTTTTTTCCTCTTGAACCGGTAGGTGGAAGACTTGGAAAGTTATGTGCGAAGTGCGTTAATAAGGGGCGTTCATCATCATCAGCCTTACTACACCCACTGCAGGGCACAGACCTCTCCCATGTCTCTCCAATTAACCCTATCCTTTGCCAGCTGCATCCACCCTTTGCATGCAAACTTCTTAATCTCATCCGCCCACCTAACCTTCTGCCGCCCCCTGCTCCGCTTACTTTCTCTTGGAATCCACTCCGTTACCCTTAAGGACCAGCGGTTATCTTGCCTTCGCATTACATGCCCTGCCCAAGCCCATTTCTTTCTCTTGATTTCGACTAGGATGTCATTAACCCGTGTTTGTTCCCTCACCCACTCTGCCCGCTTCCGATCTCTTAACGTTACACCTATCATTTTTCTTTCCATGGCTCGCTGCGTTGTCCTTAACTTAAGCTGAACTCTTTTCGTTAGCCTCCACGTTTCTGCCCCGTAGGTGAGTACCGGTAAGATTATGCTGTTGTACACTTTCCTCTTGAGGGAAATTGGTAACCTGCCATTCATGATCTGAGAGAACCTGCCATATGCGCTCAACCCCATTCTTATCCTTCTAGTTATCTCCCTCTCATGATCCGGATCAGCTGTCACTACCTGCCCTAAGTAGACGTATTCCGTCACAATTTCTAGGCTCTCACTGCCAATTGTGAACTGTTGTTCCCTTGCTAGGCTGTTGAACATTACCTTGGTTTTCTGCATGTTAATTTTTAGACCCATCGATCTGCTCTGCCTGTCTAACTCATTGATCATGGTTTGCAGTTCACCTCCTGAGTGACTCAGCAAGGCAATGTCATCAGCAAATCGCAGATTATTTAGGTATTCTCCATTTATTCTTATTCCCAACTGTTCCCAATTCAAGCCTCGAAATACCTCCTGTAAACATGCGGTGAACAGCATTGGCGAGATCGTGTCTCCTTGCCTGACGCCCTTCCTTATTGGAATTTTATTGCTGACTTTATGGAGGACTATAGTAGCTGTGCAGTTGCTATATATATCTTCCAGTATTTTGACATAAGGCTCTTCTACCCCCTGATTACGCAATGCCTGTATGACTGCTGAGGTTTCCACTGAGTCGAATGCTTTCTCGTAATCAATGAAAGCTATATATAGAGGTTGGTTATATTCTGCGCATTTCTCTATCACCTGATTGATAGTGTGAATACGATCTATTGTGGAATATCCTTTACGAAAGCCTGCCTGATCATTTGGTTGATTAAAGTTTAATGTTGCCCTGACTCTATTAGCGATTACCTTAGTAAATACTTTGTAGGCAACGGATAGTAAGCTGATCGGCCTGTAATTTTTCAAGTCCTTGGCGTCTCCCTTCTTATGAATTAAGATAATGTTTGCATTCTTCCAAGCTTCTGGTACAGTCGAGGTCATAAGGCATTGCGTATACAGGGTGGCTAGTTTTTCTAGCACGATGTCCCCTCCATCCTTCAACAGATCTGCTGTTACCTGATCCTCCCCAGCTGCTTTTCCCTTTTTCATTGCTTCTAAGGCTTTCATTACTTCATCTTTCGTTACTTGTGGGATGCTGTGCACTGCTGTCTTTCTCATTAACGCTCTGATTACATTGGCTACTGTACAGGTCTGTGTAGAACTCTTCGGCTACGTTAACTATCTTATCCATATTGCTAATGACATTGCCCTGCTTGTCTCTTAATGCATAGATCTGGTTATTACCTATGCCTAGTTTCCTCTTCACTGTTTTTAGGCTACCTCCATTCTTTATAGCATGCTCGATTCTCTCCATATTAAACTTCCTTATGACGGCTACCTTGCGCTTATTTATTAACTTTGATAGCTCCGTTAGTTCTATTCTATCGGTAGGGTTAGATGCCCTCATGTTTTGGCGCTTCTTAATCAGATCTTTCGTCACCTGAGATAGCTTCCCGGTATCCTTTCGAACTGTCCTACCGCCTACTTCTACTGCGCACTCCGTAATTATTGATGTCAGATTATCGTGCATTGAATGAACATCAAGATCATCTTCCTCAGTTAAAGCCGAATATCTGTTTTGCAGCGCTATCCTAAACTCCTGTGCTTTCCCTCTTACGGCTAACTCGTTAATGGTCTTCTTCTTCGCTAGCTTCTTCCGTTCCCTCTTCAAGTTTAAGCTAATTCTAGACCTTACCATTCTGTGGTCGCTGCAACGCACCTTTCCGAGGACGGCCACATCCTGAATGATGCCAGGTTTAGCGCATAGTATGAAGTCGATTTCATTTTTAATCTCACTATTGGGGCTCTTCCAGGTCCACTTCCTGTTTTCTCGTTTGCGGAAGAAGGTATTCATGATCCGTAAATTATTTCTATCCGCGAATTCGACTAATAACTCTCCCCTGCTATTTCTAGAGCCTATCCCATAGTCACCTACCGCGTGGTCGTCGGCCTGCTTCTTGCCCACCTTCGCATTGAAGTCGCCCATCAGTACAGTGTACTGCGATTTTACTTTATTCATTGCCGATTCTACGTCCTCATAGAAACTTTCAACGGTCTGGTCATCATGACTGGATGTGGGTGCGTAGGCCTGCACCACTTTCAGCTTGTACCCCCTATTCAGCCTAATTACTATAGCTGCTACCCTCTCGTTAATACTGTAGAGGTCCTCTACGTTGCCAGCTATATCCTTATTAATGAGGAATCCCACACCTAGTTCTCGTCTATCCTCTAACCCACGATAGCACAGCATGTGTCCGTCCTTTAGTACTGTATACGCCTCACCTGACCTCCTAACTTCGCTAAGCCCTATCACATCCCATTTAATTCCCGCTAGTTCCTCGAAAAGCACTGCTAGGCTAGCCTCACTAGGTAAAGCTCTAGCGTTAAACGTTGCCAGGTTCAGATTCCAATGGCGGCCTGTCCGGAGCCAGAGATTCTTAGCACCCTCCGCTGCGTCACAGGTCTGACCGCCGCCGTGGTCAGTTGCTCTGCAGCCGCTGGGGACTGAGGGCCGAGGGTTAATTGGTTTGATCATAGAAGGTTGTGGCCAAGTACTACACCAGGGTGGCCAAATCCTGCTCTGGTGAGAGAGTGCGTTGTCGGTTCTGGTCACCGAGATCAGGCCGCACTCCAGGCCTGGCTATGCAATTCCATCGGCACGCGGATTTTTTTTTTTCAACCCGGTGGAGAATTGCGCGGCACCAGGATTTGAACCCCGGTCCTCTTGCACGCGAGGCGGATGTTCTACCTCTACGCCATCGCTGCGTCTAATAAGGGGGGTTAGGTTGAAAAATGCTTATGCTTATGCTTATTGCTTATTGCAAATTATGCTTATTGTCCTCGATTCTACGTTCGGCTTAGAACTCGTTAGGACTTTGTTAGGCTCCTCGTATATGCAGGTTACCTGGTTGTGGCGTGGACGACTGCAAGTGCGGTACTTTCTCACAGCTTAAGCAAACATGATGATCTCCGGAACGCTGTACATGGCGAACAAGCACACCTGTCCATCTTCATAAAGGTTATAATTTACAACCACTTAATTTAGCGCCCCTTCTCTGCTTCGTATCATGACTTTAACGAGCTATTTTATCAAGCGCGTATTGTTTGCATGGTAGGCTCGTGCCGCCATTCACTCCAACTTTACTACGGGCGTGCGTAGCGCTTTTAGATGTGACACTCAAGAAGGGCCGCAGATTTGGCAGGTGACCGCTCCAAACGGACGGTAGAAACGCATGCGAATATATTGATTCACCAACACAAGCTTTCCCACTTGCTCCACTTTTTAATTCATTTGCCTCTACTTTCTGACTCCTTTGCGATCAACGTCTCGGGGTATCCGAACCCTGCACCTCCTCGCTGTTGCCGGCGACATGCGCACTTAGTCTTAGCTCATCTTTTTATACCTTATTCTATCAAACCGTGGAAAGAGCCATTCGTGGCTCTTTCTGTTCGCGCTTGTCGCGTGCCTAGATTGCGAAACATGTTTGCGAAGCCGCGCTGTTCGTAGGCCTTTCCGCCATGCCCGAAACCGCGAATACCGCTCGCACGCATGCAGGTGCAAAAATCGCGATGCGGGCCCCGCGTGCGTGGAACGGGCGCTCGCTGGAGGCAGCGAATGCGCACGTGACCAAGTTTCGCCGGGCGCCCCGATCTCTCGTCGCCCTGCGTGCTGGAGCGGGCGCATAGCTCGCAAAGAGGTGCGCGACCCACATGCCCGCTTTGGACGCCGCTGGAATTCATTAGCGCAGCGCGTACGCTCGCATGATGGGTCTCGATTAATCATCAACGGGGACGCCAGGCGTGATCCGGAAAAGCAGCGCACGGGTCGCCGCATTGGGAAAAAAGTCCTCCCAGATCTTGCCAGAGCACGAACCGCCGAGTCACGCCAAGCGTCCTTTTCGGCTGCGCGGGCTGGAGCCCCACTCGACCATCCCTAGAACCGTTGGAGCACGCCGCCTCTGCAATCCGCGCCCGTAATTGCGTGCATTGGAGCAGGAGCTACAGCCGCAGCTGGCGATTTCCGTCAGCGCCAAAAAAGAGAGAGGAAGTTACGTCACTCCATCCCGTTCGCAGATACTGAGATTACTGGACTCTTGAATTCTGCATGGTAGGATCAGGAGATGCAACCTTCAGATGGCACGTGTCTGAGGCGTTGTCGGCCGAAGGTATTCGGGCATGGCATGCTAGAACCTCGCTTTCATTGCTTAATGTCTTTTTTTTAATATAATATAACGGACATATTGTGCCACTGAATGTCAACTTTGTCAGTCTTGCAAAGGTGCTTCTAAACTTGAGAGATGTCCCAGTAATCAGCCGCAGGCACCACTTTCGTAAAAAGCAGGTTCGATTCGTGCTCTTCGAGTAGCAAGCGTTGTCGCCTTCATACATTCGCATTGAGTTCGCCAGCTCGAGTCATACCGCTAGGTACACCGCCGAACTGACTGTTAATGGAAGCGGGCCTGTGCCCTCTTCCGCCCACTGAAAGCAGCCTGCAGTGGCGAGGTCCGTTGTATCACTGCAATGCGTTGGACCCACGCGGCTCGTGCTGCAGAGACATGCGCGCTCGACGCAGGCACCAGAGGGCAGCATACTGCGCTCATAAGAGTAACGACTGCCATCTCCACCCTAAAAGAAAAAGCAAAGTGCCTTGAAGAAGGAACCTGCAAGCAGGGGGCACCGCCCCCGCCTCTGCAGTCGTCAATTTTTCACAGGGCCGGCTTTCGCGATTGCTGCACCGAACAAACCTGTCGAGCGGAGTCCACAACCGCGGCTACCAACACAGCTGCTCTTTCTCCCAGAAACAAAAGGAAGCATGTTGCGTAAACGGGGACCCGACCAGTCCATGCCGTCGGGGTGTGCACGCACGCCGGCACGTGGTGTGTGGCCGTCAGGCCCGCGTGGCAACAGTCGGATCTTGAGGGTCACGCAACAGAGCCGTCAGCACCCGTTGAGGCCCAACAGCGGAACAAGCTGGAAGTCATGTGGAAAGAAGGCTGCACTTTGCTGAGAGGAGGGCATTCTCGTTCCGGCGTTCTTCACGCCTTTTTTCCGCCTCTGAAACGTTACGTTTGTTCAGACGCGCGAATGTACGTGCGCAGTCTGTGGCACCTGATTTGCCCGCCGCAGGCAGTCATTCAAGATTGTCACTGTGTGAGTTTGTAGCGCGAAGGGCAACGTGAGCGAGGAGGACACCTCACGCGATGTAGACTTAACTTACTTCAGCTGACCACTGCTTTCTTTTAAACGTACAGGGGCCCGAATCTTTCGATATGTCTCACGCCTCCGCCTACTACCGCAGCGGTGGCCAAGTGGTTGAGCATCCGCCTCGCATGCGGGAGGTGCGGGGTTCGATCCCCAGTGCCGCCGGGTACCCACCGGTGATACAATGGGTACAAGCTTTCCCCTGGTCTGGTGCTCGGCTTATTTAGGGTGAAATGCTTGGGAAATGGGTCTTCGACCCCACCTTGAGAAGACGAAAATACCTTGTGCCATGGCGCTCTTTGGCCATCGATGCCCTTGCGCCATAAAAAAAATCCATCATCATCATCATCCGCCAACTTTTCCGGGCTGGAGCCCTTTGTGACGGAGGGAACTTGCAAAAAGGTTAATATTATAAGCAAGGGCTTGGTGATCGTGTGCTTAGTCTTGACCTTTTATTCTGCGACCAACTCTTCGGTGAAACCGATCACCACCTTGTCGAGCCAGGTGTAGTTTCACGGCTTGCAACAGGACGTAACATATTTCGACGCTATAAGCGTTTCAAGCGACTCGTCCGTGGCTTACCGGTCACCATTGGATTGTATGCTCCAGGAATATTAATGCGAAAGCATTTCTTGCCCCATGAGTGACGTCGACAGGACCTGTCAGCAGAGCGTGTCCGCACGAAGATGATCATCCGAAAAAAGAATTTCGCCGGCACTGCGGTTCGCACCCAGGTCCTGTGTGTGCCAGGCGGGCAGGCACCGCATAGGCCACGAAATGTCTTTCTTTTTTCTTATTGGTTCAAGCCTGTTAGAGGGGCACGAACTGAAGGCGTTGCGGTGCGTAAGACGGTAAAGTGTGTTGGGGATGTGTACTGATGTTAGACGACGATTACTTGCAAACAAAAAAGAGTTGCTCACGTCATCCAAGGGTCACGTGACAACAATGACTTGCAAAATTTTGCTGACGTAATACAAGGGTCACGCGATAAGTGTCACGTGACAACGATGACTTCCAAAAAAAAGTTGCTGGCGTTCATACACAAATGTTTTCGCATTCCTCCAATGCAGCAGACTGTAGTGCTCTACAATTTTCATGTGTGAGTCCACTCCCGTTGCTTCTTTCGCCTCGCAGTACTCGGGGCATTTATGTCTTATATAGTCTCCTGAAGGCAATGAGACGCAGAATTAGTAAATCAGCACTACAGATTAATTTCGATCACTTCGGACTCACTATACTCCGTTTCATACATCATGTGCAACGCTGCCAAAGATAGCGCGTTCCTTGTGGTGAGCGAAAAATAATAAATCCTTTGCCTGCAGGCTCATTAGACGACACATTCGTCATGAGCTTGATTCAATGCACTCTTATTGCTCAAGTAACAAACCTCTTGTTTGGGCGAGTTGGTACATCTTTGAAAGGTACGTACTTGCGCGAAGAAGACGGGACACAACGAAGAAACACACACACGACATGTGCAGAGCGCATGTACATTGCTGACGACATGCTGTCGCTTTCTCGTGTCATAGGCCACTCGAGGCTTCAAAACAAGCGCGGAGTAACAGGCCTCCATTTATTTTTTCATGCCGACTACTTCCGTACCTTTCACAGCGTTGCACCTGATGTATGAAGCGGAATATAGGCTTTACCTGAATGACAGCAGATAGGCTTGTGTACGTACGTGTCCTATACAGTTGCTCGCGATGTCATCGTGGCCACATGCAGCTAACTGCCGCATCGCAATGAGTGAACTATGTCTAAAAAAAAATTAAACGCAAAGGAGGACGCGCCTGAAAGCAGCTTCCTCTACAATCTCACCCGTCAAGTCAAAAGTGAGGGGGAGGGGGGTGGCGACGATGTCCATGTGTCCATGCGTGTGCGATCGCGCGAGACAGACAACCTGAGTCGGGCTCACCTCTGCCGCTTTCTCCGGGGGCGCGCGTGTGGCTTCCTCGCCGCGTGCACCCCGGCGCCGATTTCCTCGCGGCCCGCGTGACAACACTGACAGGCCTGTGTCTGCGGCGCGATGCCGTCCGCGGAGCCAGGGCCGACCATTTCGCGTTTCCCGCCGCTGCGCGGAGGGCGTCGAACGCTTGTCAGGGACGACTGGCATTGAAACGCGCACAAAAGGTTCAATTTAACAGAAACCTGTAATCTGGCCGCCGCTTGGCCGGTCCGTCGCGAGGGCGTGCGTAATTTCGGTCCTGTCTCTAGAAAAGGGCCCCTCGATTGTCTGGGCATGAGCGCCGCCTCTGTGGGAGGCAGGAACGCCTTCGCCCTACCCGACTATTCTGGGACAGCTGATCCCCGCTCTTCTCGGGGCCACCGCGCTCCTTTTCCGCCGGTCCACCTGAGATCGGCCGCCGCCGCACGCAGCTTCTCGCGTGCACGCGGGGTATGTACGCGACGCTCGTCACTTTCTATACCGGCGTCCTCGCTGCGCGAGTGTTGCTCACTGTGTCGCCGACACGGATGACGGCTTCCCCCAGAAGAGAAAGGAGGCCCTTCTGCGGGCCTCACCTGGCACATGCGCTGTCCACCCACGTGGCTGCAGACGAAGAATTAGATTACACAGAGGGCGCGATCTCCGCAGGTAGTTGCTTGCGACCGCTAACTACTTTTGCTGCTCACGGTTGTTGCATTCGTGTCATGTGACGAGGCGTAGTCGTCATTCCTGGAAGGCCTGAAGGTATTCCTATAATTATGTGGTAATAAAAAAATGGCCACCGCGATACTCACGATGCCAGTTCCGGCAGTGCGCCTTTTATTTCCAAGGCGTAGCAAACGAAGAGAAAAAAAAAGCTGCTAATTCTGATTCGCAGATTATTTTGCAAGACGCAGTATTAAACGAGGCCTTAGGGTACGCTCCATTTACTACTTTTTTTTGGAAATATATATTGCCCAATAAATTGCGAAAAAAATCTGGTAGGTTGAAAATGAAGCAGTCCGCTCAGTCTAAGTATGATTTGTTATACATAAAGCGCTGCGGTGGCAGACAAAAATTTCTGAGCAGATCATTTTTTTTTTTAGTATCGCGAACATTGGCGATGCCATCTAACTATACAGGTGTAGAGAAAGTTGGCTTCCTAGCAGAACTAGGAACCGCTTCGGGAACAGTATTTGTGTGTACTAACTGCAAGGCACAAGACACCAAATTTTCCTCTAGAGAAAATACTGAGGCTAAATGACTTTTATTACGAAGCAAACCGCAGGAATCGATAGCTACGATTTTCCTGTCTTACACAGGACTTACGATCGAGCTGGCGGATCCATTAGTGCGTTATTAAAGTATGACAGCGAATAATGTAGCGATCCATTATGCATCTATTACTTCTTTAAATCGGTGGCAACACGGCGCCCAACGTACGGCACAACCACAGTACTGGCAACCGTTGTTCGCTGTCGCTATAAGGGAAATGCCTGAGGCAGATGATACGGCCTTGTGAACAGCGCGCTTTGTGGGCGCGCTTATTCGGCGAAGTACACTACACCGAACATTTCTCTGGGCTCGAACGACGTATACTGCGGAGTGCATCGGTGTTATTGACAACTGGCTTGAGAGTTTCCGCGCATGCGCCTGCGTATTTATTGTGGCTTACATGTCATACCTTTGGAAGCGACATCGGACTCAGAAGGCAACGAAAAATATCGGCAACAGCGGAGCACGCCTTTCGATTGCCGTACACTCTTAGAAAAAAGGTAGTAGTACTTACTAACTTTAGGGTAGTAACTGGTTGTCACATATGTTGCTACGCTGCTAGTAACTGGAGTCAGCAACAGGGATGTTAGTCAGAGTTAACTAACCCATTGTGTTGGTAACGGCTGCTGCCAGCAGTTAGTAACGGGTAGGTTAGTAATGGCTGCTACCTAGTCACTATACCTGCATTTACTAATCGGAAGAAGGTCAGAGAAATCACTAAGTAACTACTAACCAGTTACTTGTCACACAGATCACTACCTTCTTAATAACTGGAGGTAGTAAAAGTGGAATTAGGGAAACTAACTACCCCAAGAAGCTAGTGAAGAGCACTACAGTCGCAAACAAAAAGCTAGTAGTATTTACTAAGAAAATGGGCAAAATCTTTTCGCATATGTTGCTAGGTTCTTTGTACGGTGTGCTGGCGTGGCTTGTTAAATTTGCCCAAACTGGAAAAAATGACAAAAAAACATTGTAAATATCACTAATTCCTGAAACCAGTCATGAGATATCAGAGCGTGCTGGCCGTAAATCCCACACTTAGATTTAGGCTTACTGCATGTACAAATAATGCGAGATGATGGCATCCAATAACCTTACCGGGCCTACACAAAGGTCCATAATGCAAGATAAGCACAAACCAGAAAGGGTTACAACGTGTCACACGCGCACTGCGCGTGCGCAGGTAGTAGTAGTGTAGTAATAAGTGGATGAATACAAAAAAAGTGAAAGGAAAATGCACGGGCCTGTGGCTGGCGAGTCGTCACCGCCGCCACTGCCGGCGTGCCGATAGGGAGGAGGAGAATAAGCAGAGGAGATGAAGGAGAGAAATGAGAAAGACGCATCACCGCAGGCGCAGTCATAGCCATGAGCTGCCTTGGACTAGTAGTAGCTCTCCATGCATGTGTCCTCCAGTAAGGTAAGGAGGGACTGGAGGGCCTTGGAAGCGTTGGGGCCAGTGGAGAAGAGGAGGGCACTTACCGACTGCGCCGGAAGTCCCAGTGCCCTGCAGTTGGCAGCTAGTTTTGCCTGCTGAACAGCAAATGCGGGGCATTAGCGCAGTATATGTCTGTCGTCCCCTCCGGGTGGCCGCAGTGGGAGCTAATTCCTTTCGGTAGAGTAGAGCCCAAGTCCAAGAGCAGCCCATTCGGAGCCGCAAGATGAGGGACCTCTGCCGCCTTGGGATCCCCTTGTCCTGCACGAGTTGTGGAGTCGTCCCTTGGACAGCCCTGGGATCGTGGTACTCCAGTAGAAGCTGCCGCTCTTTGATGCTCCTAGCAGCATCCAATGGGACCACCGCAGTACAGCAGGGTGTTGAGGTGCCATGAGCTGCCTTCACCAGGGCATCAGCAGCCTCAATGCCCGGGACTCCTACGTGGCCAGAGATCCAGGCCACGAAGATTGAGCAGCCGCTAGTGCAGAGACCGTTGAGCCTGGCAGCCAGATTGCGGACGATGGGGAGCGGCCACCGCGGCTCCTGCAGGAGCTGGAGGGCCAACCTGGAGTCGGACAGGATGGCTACCGACTGCACAGCAGGACGGGAATCGAAAATGTCTGCAGCCAGGTGGATGGCCGCTAGCTATGTTGTGATGGAACTGGCGACAAGGGGTAGCCTGACTTGCCTGCTCTCTCCCAAGGAAGGACCATTGCAGGCAGCCGCAGCAGACGGGCAAGCCCCTGTTAGGACAGCACCGTCCGTGAACAGCTGGTTGCAGCCTGCCAGGTCCTCCTCCAGGGTGGCCGCCACCTCCTGACGAAGGCCAACTGCTGGGGTGAGAAGCTTGGGTCTGGCTCCCCGGGCTGTAAGGAGCACCAGGAGTCCATCGCCCAGGTCTGGTCGTGGAGGGGGTGGAAAGCATTCCGGTTGCCCTCCCACAAGTTGCTCATATCCAAGGGCAGTCTGGCCCATAGGGAGTGGGGATGGCTAAGGAGGCGCTCCAGGAGGGGTCGTCCGTCAGTGGCCATGTGAAGTCACCCAAGGTGACGGAGCGCTGACCGTTGGGCCTGCAGTTCCATGGCCCAAACAGCCTCCTCTGCAAGTGTGGCAGGGGCCTGGAAGCCACGGGGAAGACAGGCGGATGGCAGCCCGCTGGCAGCGCTCGATGGTCAGCTGGACCAGCGGAAGGGCATAGAGGAACTGGGCCCCAGCCATTAATTGGAAGAACCGGAAGCCCATTTGAGAGGTGATGCCGTTCCCTCCGGCCAGGAACTTCCGGACGGCGCCCCAGACCTGTTTGCAGAAAGCCTTGACTGCTGGCTACCAAGTGAGGTGGCGGTAGATCAGGAGGCCCAGGTAGTGGCACTAATGCCGCCACGGGAGCTCCCAGCCCGCAATGCTGATGCTGGTCTTCCCCGGCCGTGCTCCTGGCCGAGTGTTCAGCAGCATGACCTCGGACTTGGTGGCGGAGAGCTGGAAGCCTACCCGTTCTAGGTAGGAACTAACCTTGGTGATGGCCCTCTGCACGTTCCAGACTACTTGCACTCTCTAGCGCCGTGGTCCATGGCACCAAAGGGCAATGTCATCCGCGTAGATGGCTATGCAGACGGGGAGTCTGAGGCCCTCAGGGAAGCAGCGGGGTAGCTGCGCCATCACCAGGTTGAACAGCATGGGGCTCAGAACTGTGCCCTGGGGGACTCATCTCGCTAGGCGCTGGGGGGGGGGGGGGGGGGCTGGTAACGCTGCCTGCCCGGACGCTGTTTGTGCTGTCTGTCAGTAAGGCCGGACGTACCGCCGGAGGTTGCTGGTGATGCCAAGGCAGTCCACAGCCTCGTGGATTGCCTCATGAGTGACATTGTCAAATGCCCCCCGTGCACAGGCCGCGTGCACAGGCAAACCTTTCTCAGTCTTATATACTCCGTAAATCTGACTCTCAGTTACGGGCTAGTAGCTCTTATCCGCTGAGCTAAGATACCAGCGTTAATCATGAATTTGAGATTGTAGAAAACAGCCAAATCTAGCTAACCGCATGCCCTTGAAGAAATATTTAATTATAAAACCAATTTATTCACACCCTGTGTCAGTCACAGCCTGGGTCAGTTATATTACTGGACCTCCTTTTAGGGTTAGAGGAACGAATACTAACGAGGTAATAACTAGCGACCATTGTTAGTAAAAAGGCAACAAGGGCTACTTTTACTAACTATACCTCGAAGAGGGTAGTAAATAGTTTGTAAAAAAAATAGTAAAACGAAATCAGAGCTAGCAACTGCTGCACTTACCTTTTTACTACCTTTTTTTTTTTTAAGAACGCAGGAAAGTGTGTTGGGGCAGACTGCTCCTTTCAAAGAATAGCGAACCCTGTCTTTCCCTTCCCTGTTTAGATGCGACAGCATTAGAGTTCACTTCAGGAGCAAAATCCGCCATCCGATGTCACGAAATTCGCTGACTGGTCAAGAGGGGTCGAATGACCTTGTGACGCTTTCACAACCTGCCCACCCGGGCGGGTGGGAACCTGGCCAACGAATTGTGAGCAACCTGCCTAGCGTCGCAGATGGCAATTATATTAATGATTGATCGAAAGAGCTCGCGTGAACTTGTGACTTCATCACAACCTGCCCATCGGTGTGTGAGCGACATAGTTTAAAGGTGACAACCTAGATAGCATTAGAGTTCGTCAGGAGCAACCCAGGGCAGTCCGGTGTCCCGAAATCCGCTGACTGGTCGAGAGAGTTATCACTTCACAAGGTCACATGACCCCAAAGAAAATCACGCAGCTACCCAGATGATGCAAATTCAAAAACGAACCACAATCAATAACCGAATGTAAAATTTAATGCTATCGTATTTCACACTTGAGATTACTTAAGCGTCCCCATTGTTTTTTAGGCCACTTAGAGAAGATCAAAGCCTCTCCACAAGCTGGCAATCAAGGCTGCACGCAAGACTGCACGCAATCCTGGCAACGGACAACTTGACAGAATGGCAATAAATAAGACAGACACAGGAGTGACCGAATTTCTTTTGCTTGCCAAGTGTACAACGATAAGGTAGGGCGGCATATGTTAAACTTCCATCAATGCCAATTGTAAATTGTGGATTTGAACGTCCTGAAGCGACACATGGGCTGTGACTGACGCCGTAATGAAGATCTCTGGATTTAATTTAGGCCACTTGTATTTATTTACCGGGCTCTCACATCGCCAGAACTCAGGCGTTTTCGTATTTCGCGTCCGTTGAAATACGGCCGCTGCGACCAGTATCTAACCCGTGACCTTGGGATCAGCAGCTGAACTCCAAAGCTGGCTGGTCTTCCATCAGTGCAGATGAGACCAAGCAATAACTAACAAACTCAGAGTTGTCAAAGCAATTGTACGTGAATAGAAGAGCTGTACACAGAAGGATGATATTATGTAACTCTTCGTCACCTCAGAATTCGTAACTCAGGATTCATTCATAATTTTCTTTCACACAATCATCCGTACTCATACACCAACGCTTGTAAGGTTTTATTTGCACTCCATATTATAACGAACCCATCTCATTTCGAGAAATTAAGGAATGTATGTTTTAGGCTTACATCATTAATATTTCATGCCGCCCTTTTAATAGGACAGCAGCCTTTTTCCTCATTCTGTCTCCCTCTCTCTCTCTCAGCCTTTGGACGCACATGATACTCTTTGTGAGCACGTTCACGCGACAGAAATTCTTCACCAAATTCAGTGACATCTCAGTTCGTGCATTCTAACTCATCCCTGTACATTAACTTTACTATATTTAAAACGCACAGGGCCTTAGCGGCATCTGCGCTCTTAAAGCCCATTTCATTATCATCATGACGCTACCTCTCAACTTTGCTCCAGTGTTAGAAGACTGCGCTCCATGTTACCCAAAACATTTTTCAGTGCAGAAAATTTCGTTGAAATGGTGTACGGTAGAACGTACGAAGCTTATTCGAATCAATTTAAACGCCGCCGTATAATGCAAATCAAATTAGGCCCTACTGAATTCCTCGCGCCTGAGCTTCGTTCAAGCCGAAAACGTTGTCTACGCAAGCGTAGCGTCTGAACTTTTTTTTTTTTGCGATGCTAGTGGTGGGAGAGAGGGGGAGGGGAGCGTTGAACGTTAACTTGACGCACCGAAGCGATGCGATGAGAGCCAGAGTTGCGCACAGATGTGGCGAGGGGGTGCCAGGACGACCACCCGACGGCGCGGATAACCTTTCCCGAAATCCCGCCCTTTCAGCGGCCGGGCGACACCGGTGGCAGCACGACGACGCCATCGGAAGTCGGCGACATGGCAACGCGCCGCTGTAGAGCCGGAAAACGCGTCGTAAGTTGGCCCCAAAGTGCGTAGACAGGGCGACCACATTTTACGGGTGCCCGGTTCCAGGAGCATGACAGGACCGGGCTCATTTGTAACTCAAAACGCACTCGGCGCCCAGAGGAAAAAAGCGGCCTCAGTTGCTATGGCGCCCTTTCCCCCCGCCCCTGCGGTGTATCGTCGCGCGAAATTTACAGGCCTCGGGCCAAGGAAGAGGATGGCGCAGAGCGTTCCCAGCCCGCACGCGCACAGCGATGAGAGAGGAGATATCGAGAGAGGCTACGGGCGAGGAAGTAAGCGAAAAAGATACAAGGCAGCGAACGTGGTGGAAGAAACACATGTCCGCCTTAAGCTGCTCGTATATATTCATTCGTCATACAAAAGTGAGGAGGGACAAGCTCCCTTCTCCTTCCCTGCCACTCCCTTTCCCTGTGCCCACGTAGGAAGCGAGGACCGGGCCTTATAAATAAGGCAGGCTGCGGGATTTTCTTGACCGTTCCGCCATTCCGTACGGTCGTTTCACAGTGGCTTGCCTAGTTTACGCCCGCACGCGCCGTGCTTCTCACCCCGCGCCAGTCGGTTTATCGGCCGTAAATATAAAATGTACAGCATATATATATACAGAGAGGGTGGGGGCCCTCCACGGCTGCCGGTAAATTGCAGACAAAAGACGACATCTCTCGGATCGTCGTTTCTCGTATACGGCTCCATCTGTGGGGCCCCATGGCACACGCATCGCGTGCGAGCAGCGGACGGGAGGCCTTTAAGCCTCCGGACACACGGCTCTTTTTCGGCCACGTCCCGTCCTCAATGCTTCGTTCCACGGCGCCGCTTCAGCGCGGGGGTGACTCGAGAGAGCCGTTTCATGAGCCGTGCGCGTATTTATCTACGCGGAAGGGCGTCCTTGGTTCTCCCTCCTTCGAAGGCTTTCTAGTGCGGCACCAACCGCGCGGGCGTCCCCGAACGCGGCTCGCTCGACGGTGGCCGTAAAGTTCCTCTGCCTCAGTCACAAGGCGAGGTCTCACGGTTGCCCCTAAACAGCGCGCACGAAAAGCCCACGCACTGTCCGCGCCCGCCCCGTGGTCCGTCAGAGCGTCCAGACAGCACTTCTTTTTTTTTTTCTCAGTATCCTTTTACTGGTAGTTTAGATGGGACCGACGGCATCAGTAGCGCCTACGAGTTCTGTTATCTCTCCCTGATCATAAGGAACAAACGCGCGACTTCAGCTGCCTCCCCGCGAATGGCATCAAGCGGATGCTGGTAGCAGGTGTCGGTAGCCGACCACGCCAGCATCGGCCGACGCGTAGATTTGCGGAGGGCCCTCCTAAATTTCGGATCTTTCATCGAACTCCCGGCACCTGAAGTGGACTGACATGCCAGTATAGCAGACACCAGGGTAGCTGAAACGAGAGAAAAGTTGGGCTCAATTATGAATTCGTATGGCCAGCGCATACGCCAATGGGAGTCGTAGTCATGAGATAGAAACTGCGCAGAAAAATGGCAGATAGAGCAAGCTAGTGCAAATGGCCATTTGCGCGAAACCGCGCATAGAAGCAAGGGATGAATGGAGAGGCATGCAGACACAGGAATTCAGTTTTGGGTTACAGCATTCGTCTTATGCTAGTGAAACATATTGACTAGCGCAAACACAGACAGGGACCAAAGTAAGAGAAGAGATCGTGTCCTGTCTCTTCTCTCATTTTGGTCCCTGTCTGTGTTTGCGCTAGTCAAGATGTTTCACTGCCACAACCAACTAGCCCAAATAAAAGCCTTAGTCTTATGCTAGGCTTATTTTTTCGCGTCTTGACTCTCCATTCTCTTTCCAGCAGATATGCAAAGAAGTTGTTGCGCAAATATTGACCATGCAGTCACCTTCGATCCCCGAAGATGTTTTTCCTCTCCACACCGCGTAATCCAACGGTATCGATATTTTTCGTGTGGGCGCGCTACTGAAAAATCCTGTACGCAATGAAATCGCCTTTTACAGGAACAAACAGGTTACATTCTTGTCCGGCTGGCGGCTGACAGGCTGCTACAGGGCCGAAACGGATGTGGACCGGTCCTGCTAAGCGCTCGTACAAGGGAGATCGGCCCTGTCCGGAGCTTAAACAGGATTAGCCGAGTCCGCGTTAGCGCTCGTACCGGAGAGACCGGACATGTTCGGAGCTTATTTTACCGGGCCCGGTTTAGCCCTCATACCGGAGAGACTGGAGCCGTTCAGAGCTTAAACAGGTTTAATTGGGGCATAGCGCTCATACCTGAGGTACCTGACTGAGGCTTTACTGCACATTATACAGATTAGAATACAGATTAGAAAGAACTAAAGGCAATGCCACCTTGAAGTTGCTGGCAAATCTCGAAAAACACACTCCTATATACCTAATGCGCAACCCAGATGAATGGAAATTGAGCAAATCCCGTACAGGATATGGAAGGCAAATGTTAAAATTTAGGCTACCAGCATTGCTTAATGATTTCGCGAGGGGCAGAAATACAGATTTTGACTCTATTTTATTGAAGAGCCTGCAGAATAAATATGTATAGGACTGAAATGTCACCACGTCTTAAATTTTGAAACTTTTTGCGTATTTATTTTTCCTATTTTTTTCCTTTTTTTTGCTGTTGTAAGGATTCTGGCGACAGCCCGTCTGGGTTAGCTGCGTAGTCGGCCCGGGACACCTGCAGCCGGGGTCCCTGCACGGCGATAGGGATCTTGGTTCCCACGGCCTGTCCCCGCTTGGGTTATTGGATTCGAGACGGACGACTCTGCCGCCGTTTGTAAACAGCATCGCTACGGAGGCAGTTAGTGACCGCCAACCCGAGCAGGGGTGGCTCACGCATTCTGCTGTGCCGGCTCGCCGGCGCCTCGCCCATTCGGACTTCCCGGAAGACGTGTCCGACTTGACAGCGTGAGAACTGTCGTTCGGAGGCGAAGACAACGCCCTCTCTGAGGGGGCGATGGTCCAGCGGCACCCTCTCTCTCTCCGGCGAGACATGTGACGAGGGCGTGTCCCTATGTGAAGTGGTGTGTGTGTACGACAGCACAAGTTAGGTCACGCCCAACCTGGCGAAGACCTTGAACCTGGGGAATCCTAGGGACCGGACCCTTTTAAAGCCGGACGACGAGTGCCATGAGGGAGGAATCCTCGATCATCCTCAGATCTTCTCAGATCCTCTGCCCTTCCTCCATCACCCTCCAATGGGTTCCTAAATCTTGTAAATAATGTAAATAAACCCCCTGTAGTTTCCTTCATAACCAAGTCCGACAACGTCATTCGTAGAAGGGACCTGTGGCGCTGAAAGAGTCAGCTCACTCAAGGACCCCTCATCTCTAACAACTGGTTGGCAGCAGCTGGGATGGACCGTGCGACATCGTACTTTCTCAACCGGTAAGCGTTTCGGCATTTTGCTGTAGGATTCGCCAGGCTTCATATTTTGAGAGAATAATCTAGAATCACTGGGAAGTGTAGGTCAATTGAGAAAGAGTAATCTCACGACATTTTGAAGATAGCATTGGCAAAGCGGAGAAAGCGTTGTCATGGACCTTATGAAATTGTCAAAGCCGAACTTGCTGTTGTTATGCGAGGAACTGTCAATAGAAGTACAGAGCAAAATTACAAAACCTGAAATATGCAAGACAATTCAAAAACACGTAGAGGACGATCAGCTGGTAGATACGTGAAATTTGGTACGGGAGGAAAAAGCACGTAAAGAGAAAGCCGATCAGGAGGAAAAAAGAAAAAGGAAAACGGAATGGGAAAAAGAGAAGGAACGGCAAAAGTTGGAAGCTGAAAAAGAAGAAAGAAATGTAAAGCCATTGCAGCTTGAAAATGAAAATCGGAAAAAAAGCGACAGTACGAGAGCCGAGTCTCCTGAGAGAGCAAGCGATGTACAATCATATAGAATGAACAGATTCATGCAGCCCTATGAAAGTGGAAGGGACATAGGATTGTACCTGGGAAACTTTGAGAGAACTTGCGAAAGGGAGAACTTTGCTCGCAGTACATGGCCGCAACGACTTCTGACACTCTTGCCATGTGAAGTAGCTGAAGTCATAGCGAGACTTAGCGCACAAGACGCAGCTGACTACGAAAAAGTCAAAGCCAGCCTGCTAAAAAGGTACCGGCTGTCAGCGGAAGCTTTCCGACAGCGCTTCAGGAGCAGAATGAAAAACGATAGCGAGGGCTATCCGGATTTCTTGTATGGCCTAAAGACGAATCTGCCAGAGTGGCTAAAAGGAGCCGAGGTTTACGAAAGCCGAGACAAAATCATCGAGTGTTTTTGCCTTGAGCAATTTTACCGAAGCATTCCCCAAGTGGTAAAACTGTGGGTTTAAGATAGGGAAAAAGTCGACACAGTTGAAAGGGCCGCTGAGCTAGCAGAGGAGTACGTTTCGCGCAGAAGGTTGAGCACTGAAGAGGGTGCGTCACACGCTCGAAACGCGATGCGAGATAAAGGGCCTAGCAGAAAGACGCGAAGTGCTAGAAGTTCGGAGCAACCGGAGGCAACGAAGGTAGCGCCAGAAAAGCGTGACGAACAGGCAAAGAAACAGGGAGCAGACAAAGCCGCGAGAAAAGTTGGAGGCTAGTAGGCCATTTCGTTGCTACAACTGCAATGGTATCGGGCACTTTGCAGCCAAGTGTACAAAGCAACGTTTGCTGTTCTCGTGCGTCGAGGATAACGCCGAAAATCTAGAGCTCCTTAAGCCAGACCTGCACGAGCTGCACGTTAACGGGAAACCGTGCAGAGTGCTTCGTGATAGCGCCGCGACGAAGGACGTTGTCCATCCGTCTTACGTTACCGCGGACGATTTTACGGGAGAAGTCTCGTGGATAAAACAGGCAGTAGAAGAACACAGTGTATGCCTTCCCATAGCTAGAGTGAGAATTTGTGGACCGTTTGGAGAGCTAATCACTGAGGCCGCAGTTTCGAAGGCCGTGTCACTTCAATATCCTTACCTCTTCTCGAATCGATCAGACCAATTGCTACGCGAGAGAGGCCAGAAGCTCGGAAGCGGGGTGATACAAGCTTTGACAAGGTCGAAAACTCGCCAGCTCGCATCTCAACTATGTCAGATTCCTGAACCTCAGGTAGCCAGAGATGCACCAGCCAGCATAATGTTGCAACCAAATGAGGAGGGAAGGGAACAGTTTAGTTTCCCCTTCCGGTGGCGATGAGAGGAAACTACTTGATGATGAAATCGGGGTCTCTTGATGACCCGGTGGTTCTACTCGCAAACATTCACATTACTCAAGGAAAGGAGAAGGTTAACTATTTATTTACAACATAGGTAAAAAAAACGAGAAGAAACAAAGCAAGGAGAAAACTATTTACATGACTAAATCGTGGATCAGACGAATTCAGCCCCCGCTCAACCCAGAGCGCTTGGTTTTAAACCCTCTGTCTCCGCCCTTAGCGGGGACAGCAACCAATAAGATAACCAACGACCCATCTCGCCAATCAGTGGTTAGGGGAAGGAAAATAAGGTCCGCCCACTGATCAGAGATTGGGGAAAAAGTTCTGATTAAAACATTTGGGAAGGAGGTTTCAAATAACCACACAAACAACACAAATGCGACTTCCGTTCCCCACGCCACCCACAGCACCACAGATGCTAGAAACATGTGCCGACGAGGTGATGACTCAGGTTGTTGACAGCAACAAAGAGAATACAGTCGTTAAGGGAAGTAGACAGTCGTTACAGGAATAGTGGGTTTCCGGTCACCCGGCTATACTCAGCCGTATCACGTGCGCCCTCGAAACCTCGTTGGCTTCAGGCCTCTTAAGACGGGCTATGCCCGTGACGGCGCGGAGAAAACAAGGACGTCCGCCGCACGAAGGGGAGGCAGGAACGGGACGGGCCCCTTTGTTGGGGACTTCCGACCCCGCTGGAGTGGCCTTCCTTGCGGACACAAGATCAACGAGTTCGCGGAAAGGTCAGCGAACTCCACAGGAACTAACGAGGAATGAAAGCCAGACATCTGACCGAGCAGATGAGCGACCAGGGACTTCAACCACTAAGTCGGTAGAGGAGGCAGAAAACGCTGAAGGATCCGTTTTATCTCCAGCATCGCGTAATTTTGATCGCCTTGTGCAGGTGAACAGGGAGTCTCTTATTAGAGAACAGAAGCACGATCCCACTTTGGAAAGACTACACCTTACAGCTAAAGAGGGCATCGCGAGACGCAAAATAACGATGCATGAGAAGGGAGCCCTACTATACCGACACTACCAGGACAGAAAGGGCAAAACATTTGATCAGCTGGTCGTGCCCGAAAAATACAGAGCGGAGATTCTGAGTCTCTGCCACGGAAATGGTTGGGCAGGACATCTGGGAATCAATAAAACAAAGGAGCGACAATTAATGGAATATTATTGGCCCGGTTGTTTCAAAGATGCAGAACGCTACGTAAAATCATGCGATGCGTGCCAGCGCGTGGGCAAGCCGGGAGAGACATGGAAGGCTCCACTGAAAATTGTTCAATTGATCTCGGAACCCTTCCGCCGGCTTGTAATAGACACAGTAAGCCCTTTGCCTAAAACGAAATCAGGCTATAAGTACTTGCTTACTATGCTATGTCCCGCCACCAAATTTCCCGAAGCAGTTCCGTTGAAGGACTTGAGCTCCACAGAAATATTTGACGCCCTTTTGTCAGTGTTCGCGAGAATAGGATTTCCGGCCGAAATCCAAGCCGATCAGGCGACGGTCTTTACAAGCGCCTTGACGACCACGTTCCTAGAAAGATGCGGAATAAAACTGTTACACAGCTCGGTGTATCATCCGCAGTCCAGCAGTGTAGAGAAATGGCATTCGGTGCTGAAGCGGGTGCTACGCGCTCTTCGTTATGAGCATAAAACAGACTGGGAGGATTGTCTGCCGGCCACACTTTTCGCTTTACGAACCGTCCCCCACGAAGCTACGGGGTTTACACCAGCAGAACTCGTGTACGGAAGAGCCCTCCGCTCTCCCCTCCGAATGCCGAGAGAAATCTGGGAAGGGACAGGAGAGAACCAGACAGTGGTTGAGTACGTGCTTCAACCACTTGAGCACCTTAACAACACGAGGGAATTACTGAACCGAAATATAAAGCTGCCCAGGAGGCCGCCAAGGTCTATTATGACAAAAACGCGCGCCTTCGAGGTTTCACCGCGGGTGATCGCGTGATGATCCTCCGGCCATCGAGAAAAAGCAAGCTGGAAGTTCACTGGAATGGTCCAGTAGAAGTGTTGCAAAAACTTTCGGAGACGAATTACGCGCTAAGGGTTCCAGGCAGGGGAAAGCAGGTGAGAATCTATCACTGCAATCTAATGAAGCCGTACGTGGAACGCTGCGGGATCGTCAATCTGACTCTAAATGAACCAGAAGAGCTGGACAGCGAGAGTCAGGGTTGGAAGGGAGGTGCGGACGCTAGTGACAACGTGGAGAACATTCTGGCTCACTCCGTGAATGCAGATTTCCTAAGCGGGACACAGGTCGACACGCTAAAGCAGTTGTTGAGCGTATTCAATGATATATTTAGCAGTCGCCCGGGAAAGACACACCTCCTGACTCACGAAATTGAGCTCACATCTAATGTGCCGGTACGGTCGAAACCCTACAGGGTATCACCGCGGCAAAAAGAAATAATGGACGCTGAAATTCAGCGCCTGTTGGAGTTAGGGGTTGTACAGCCAGCGGAAAGTGACTATACCTCACCGCTAATTCTTGTTGAGGCCCCAGGGAAAGATCCTCGTCCCTGCGTGGATTATATAAAGCTGAATGAAATTACCAGGGATCAGCTATACCCGATTCCCAACATAGAGGAAACGATAGAAAGGGTGAGCGGCGCGAAATTTATTTCCACCCTCGATCTCGTACGGGGATATTGGCAAGTTGCCCTCTCAGAAAGCGCGAGCAGGTATGCCGCTTTAACTCCCCAGCGGGCACCTTTCGACCCTTAATGCTTAGTTTTGGGTTGAAGAATGCCCCCTACAGCTTCTCGAAACTGATGGACATCGTACTGAAGGACCATGCAGTGCTTTGCACTCCCTTATTTAGACGATTCGGAAACCTGGCAAGAGCATCTAGAACAACTAAAGACCGTGTTTTCCAGTTTACGACAGGCCGGAATGACATCGAAGGCAGAAAAGTGTAGATTTGGTTGCGCTCAGGTGACGTACTTGGGCCACGTTGTAGGCCAGGGAACTAGGATCCCATCCGAGTTAAAGATTGCCCCGATTGCAGGATTTCCGCAACCACGGACGAAAACAGACATTCGTTCCCTTTTGGGATTAGTTGGGTACTACCAGCGATATATTCCTAGCTACTCACAGCGGGCTAGTCCCTTAACTGACGCCTTCCGAAAGGGAGCGCCTACCAACGTAAGTTGTGATAACCAAAAAGGAAACGCTTTCAAAAGACTGAAGGAAGCACTCGAGTCCCGAGCCTTGCTCAGGACCTCTGACTATGGGAAAGAGTTTATAGTCCAGTGTGATGCCAGCAATAGAGAACTGGGTGCTGTATTAAGCCAAGTTGGCTACGACCATGAAGAACACCCAGTTATGTACATCAGCCGCAAACTGACCAATAGAGAGGAAGCGTACAGCGTTTCCGAAAAAGAGTGCGCGTGTTTACTTTGGGCAGTGCAGAAGTTGTGTTACCTGTACGGAGCAAAGTTTGTATTTGAGACTGACCATTGCCCTTTAACGTGGCTGCGACAGATGTCCCCCAAAAATGGTCGCTTGCTCAGATGGAGTCTGGCTCTCCAACAGTACAATTTCTCGGTGCGTTATAAAAAGGGGAAACTGCATGGAAATGCTGATGGCTTGAGCAGACTGATGTAAGCGGGAGAACTTAGAGGAATCTCCTCCTGTGTGAGTGTTTCTTTTTAAATTTTGTTCCGAGTAATCTGGCTGTGGCAATTTAAAAAGGGTATGTTTCGCGCTCTGTCGGCACAAAGTTAACCCAAATTTAAACACAATTTTTTTAAACTGTATTGTTGTCAATGGAAGAAGCCTTGTGATTCGTCGGCGAATTCCGAGCGCTTGCGGGTGGGGCAGTGCTTTGCTGTTTGGAACGTCCCACCTGAGCTTTCCTTTGTTGGTTGTGCTTTGGGTTTTGCCTTGGGGGTTCTGATATTGCAATCCAGGGGACCAACACGGACGCCATTTCATCTCTTCCTGCCCAGCGGTCGTCAACGCTGGACACTCGAGATTTTTCGGGCCGCGGAGGAGCCGTAAGGATTCTGGCGAAAGCCCGTCTGGGTTAGCTGCGTAGTTGGCCCGGGACACCTGCAGCCGGGGTCCCTGCACAGCGATAGGGATCTTGGTTCCCACAGCCTGTCCCCGCTTGGGTTATTGGATTCGAGACGGACGACTCTGTCGCCGTTTGTAAACAACATTGCTACGGAGGCAGTTAGTGACCGCTAACCCGAGCAGGGGTGGCTGACGCATCCTACTGTGCCGGCTCGCCGGCGCCTCGCCCATTCGGACTTCCCGGAAGACGTGTCCGGCTTGACAGCGTGAGAACTGTCTTTCGGACGCGAAGACAACGCACTCTCTGAGGGGGCGATGGTCCAGTGGCACCCTCTCTCTCTGGCGAGACATGTGACGAGGGCGTGTCCCTATGTGAAGTGGTGTGTGTGTACGACAGCGCAAGTTAGGTCACGCCCAACCTGGCGAAGACCTCCTCGAACTTGGGGAAACCTAGGGACCGGACCCTTTTAAAACGGGACAACGAGTGCCGTGAGGAAGGAATCCTCGATCATCCTCAGATCTTCTCAGATCCTCCGACCTTCCCCCATCACCCTCCAGTGGGTTCCTAAATCTTGTAAATAATGTAAATAAACCCCCTGTACAGTTTCCTTCATAACCAAGTCCGACAACGTCATTCGTAAAAGGGACCTGCGGCGCTGAAAGAGTCAGCTTACTCAAGGACCCCTCCTCTCTTACACTGTGTTCTTTATTGCTGATGCCTTTGTATCATGTTGTATGTATGGGTAAACATATATACGCTTCACCATGTAAACTAATAATTTCATTACAATGCACTTTATTTTCATGTATGCTCATGTTTGACTTGTGTTTGTATTCTTCTATCGCATCCATTTTTTATCTTTATTTTTAACCACTGCAGCATGTAGCTGCACACTGCTTGCCATGTATTGGGGTACGGGCCTTAGTCAAGCCTTTTTCTGGCTTTTTGCCCGTGCTCCAAACATACCTGAGATGTTGAATAAACATTGTGTTGTATTGTATTGTATTATGAAAGGATTGTTTTTTGCTGTTTCAAGCTTGTAGGTGAGCCGATAATTTACTTAGCCAGCTTGATCGATGTACCGGTGGACGCAGACACGGACATTGTTTACAATTGCACAGTCACAGTTATTGTGTGAAAGACCACACGGTGATACGTATAGATCCCCGCTTTAACCAAGCCGCACGAACGAGCATGTTCGACTCGCAACCCGAGGGTCAGGGGTTCGATTCGACGGTCCGCGCGCTTGGCGCGTTGCTCGCGATTGCTACGACTAGTGAAGATCCGGTGCGCCGCTGACGCGGCTGGCGCCATCTATGAGAGCCTCTTGTAACAGCCACCTTTGCGACCAGTCCGGACTTTTGCGTCACGCCGACGGCAACGCCGACACCGGCTTTTCTGGGACACGGGGCCCTTACGCATTCGCGTAAGATAATACACGCACTTCTTGTGCCCTCCGTGGAATAACCGAGGATCTGCTTCTGGTAACCGTTGAGTGGGGAGGCGGGATCGTTGGCTCCGTGCGAGGTCTTCGATAACGGCCGACGCCAGCCGCGGAAATTTGGTTTCTGAGCTGCGCAAGGACTACCGGATTTTATTGCCGACACGGCCCACTGCGGAAGGATTAAAAAATGTGTCCATCCTGCACTTAGACACTCGGGGAGACCGTATAAGGTAGAAGGTTTGCGCCATCCGCCGAGAGACGTCGGAGTGAAGGAACAGGTGAGCGACGTAGGGGCCTACCAGATGTCTCATATAGGTTGATCAACTACCCTAGCGAAGAACTCAAAAAGAGCTACTGGAAATCGAAGGCTCATTTGTGAAAGGAAGACCTTGTATGGCGGTAAGCCAACAGAGACAGGAACATCGATTGAAAAGGTGCATTGGGTGGCCTTTAAAATCTCGTTTAGGGTCTGAAATGACTCCTTATAATGCCTTAGTTCGGGGAGGAAAATGAGGTTGGAGGCGATAAACGTTCAGCAAACGGCTTCGAGGACGCCAGCTGGAGGACTCGGCTTGTCTGTATTGTGCTTCGTGATGGTGTAAGCCTCGAACACATGCCTTATCAGATACGTCTTGGAACCGGAATGGTCCTTTTTGTTGTGCCAGGGCGCGCGCCGGTTTGACTGTGTTGCCGGAACACCGGCTATTTGCTGGAAGATTTTTTAAACCTTTCACAAATTTGTATTTTAAAAAATTATAGAGATACGTGGGTGCGGTCTCTGCAAGTATGCTGTACAGCAAGCCGGACATCATGTACGTGACAGAGCTAAATAATTATATGATTAATTAACTGAATTTAACTAAGCAACTTTTTTTCAGATTTTAGGGGCAAAGTTCTATTGCGAAACTGAAGGCCGTCAACATCGAGGGTGAGCCCAATGTTTAAGTTTTCTTATTCGGCGATGTGGTTCGAGATGTCGAACGTCAAAAATACGCATTTCAAACTCTTTCAGTTGGCTTTCCCGCATTGATTATTTACAGAATCCGTCGCTGCGGGCGGTATGGGCGCCGAAATCAAACTACCTTCTTTTACATCATCAAACAGACAAATGGCGTCCGTATCTGACGCATTACAAAAGCGAGCAACGCCATTCGATAATTATGAAATGTGGGAAAGCCAACTCAACGAGCTCTTAAATGGACCTTATTTCACGTTCGATAATTGGAACCATAATCCCGATTAAGAACATATGAAAACAGGGCTCACGTTTGATGTTGACGGCCTCAAGTTTCGCAATACAACCTTGCTCTTTAAAATCTAAAATAAAACGGTTGATTAGTTAGTTTTAGTTACTTAGTCATCTAATTTTGAGCTTTATCACATACATAATACTAAAGTGGCTGCCCTGGGTTTGTTGTTCTGTGCCCTGGGTTTGTTGTTCTGTGATCATGGTTAAGGAATGCAGGGCGCTGCATTGTCTGCAATGTCTGCCTTGCTGTAAAATCCACCTACATAACCGCACCGACGTATCTCTCACAGTTTTACAGTAAAACTCTGTAAACGGTTTAGAAACCACCTTGTATACGCGGCGTGACAGCAGGGTGCTGGAATGTGGCGAGTGTGGTGCATTCGGGCACGAAGAGGCAGTTTGCGCTAGGTCTCAGGCCCACCACACTTCCGGTGGCTGCTCAGAACGCATTCATTTTTCTCTGGCTGGGTGGTTTCGGGCAGCCAGCGGACAGCCAGACTCGCCAGGACGATTTTGTGCTGGCAGCGTCTTCTGCTAGCTCCACAGCTCTCCGCTGTGGCGGCTAGCAGACGACAAAATGGATGGAGGCACATTCGCGACAGCTTGGGTGGTTAACAACTATAGTGCAGAAACGGCGTCCGCGTTCGTATCTCTGTGTTGTTTTCCTAACATGGTTATGCGTATCTTATTTCGAGTCGAATCTCCGAGCCGCATCTTGTTTACTCGTTTCAACTAACGCTTCTTATTTCGGCACCTCCGCGCGTCGTCTCGTGCGAAGCGTCGTTACCTGTCTTGATTACTTGATAAGATGGTTTGGTTTCCGGTCGTATTTTATTTTACGACGTGCACGTCGGCATATCTCTCTAACGAATACTGCATGCATGCATGAGAGCTCTTGTTGTACGTTGGCTTGCAGCGGGCACATTCTTGTACATCAGTCGTATTTATCTTTGTTTCGTGTCTTGCAGGTTCAGCGGTCACTCCCGATTTGTTTTTCGGACAACGATGACCGCGCTTCACGATTTCGACAGTTCTTCCTGGCGTCTCAAACGGGCGCGCCGTTATCTCTCCCTCAAACTCGTTAGCGCGCTTTTATCTTTCCGTTTGCGCGCGGCGTCTATCATCGCCTCTGGTATCAGCTATAGCTGTATTGTATATCTTTGCTTTTTTCTCTTGCAGGCTCAGCGATCGCTAACGAAGCCTGTTTCGTTCGCACCTCTGGGCTTTGGCTCGATCGTATCGGCATATGCGCGCGCTCCGAGCGTCGACCTCGTGTACGACTGAGACGCGGTTCACGATAGATAACGGATGCATCGTATATGAGACACCGGGCGTCTCAATACGATATGCATCCGTTATCTCTCGTGAACTCCACGAAGTTGGTTTCCGGTCTTGTTTTATTGCAGCACATAACGCGCGTGTCGGCGCGCTCCCTATGATGTAGGCATGCACGCATATGTGTCATGCATGCGTTCTAGCGCTTTTTGCTGCTGGCTTAAGTGGTATCTAATTTCTTTAGCTGCCGCGGTGGCTGTGTGGTAATGGCGCTCGGCTGCTGGCCCGAAAGACGCGGGTTCGATCCCGGCCGCGGCGGTCGAATTTCGATGGAGGCGAAATTCTAGAGGCCTGTGTACTGTGCGTTGTCAGTGCACGTTAAAGAGCCCCAGGTGGTCGAAATTTCCGGAGCCCTTCACTACGGCGTCTCTCATAGCCTGAGTCGTTTTGGGACGTTAAAGCCCCCATAAACCATAAACCAATTCTTAGTTTGTGGCGTCTACGATATATCCGTAGCTCTCTTCTGGTAGCAACGTATCTTTGGTTCGTCTATTGCAGAGGTTGAGCGATATCGTTCTGTTTCGGACAGCGCTTCGGCATCCAGCTCTGCGCGGCACCCATGCGACATCTCTTTGGTGCGGACATGCATGCGTGCGCCTGTGTGGGTGCAAGCTTCTTATTCCGTTTCTTTGGCGGTTTACGGATGTCTAGCAGGAGTCACTCGTTCTGCATGCTACCTTTTGCATCTTCTTCGTCCCTTATTTATACGTCAGCTCCCTTCCAACGCTTTCACTTCATACGTTCATTTCGGAGGAGATACAGGATGGCCGCGCCGCTGAGAATCCTCTTGGAAGGTGTGGAGACAAAGTTTTGAGGTAGTCGACGACACCGGTGCACCCATTGTCCACGGAAACCAGCGCCTTTAAGTGACAGCAGGTACGTATATGTATAGCTCTTTCCCTGTGTATGTATATGCGATATTTGATCATGCTGTACTTAGTGCGCAACATATACGCTTTCCTTTGGTTGCAGACAATGTGCAGGTTTGGCTGAATGCGCCGGCAGCCCCCGTCCCACCTACCACCATAGGTCTGCGAACTCCAGCAGCCGAGCGCCGTAACCACTCAGCCACCGCGGCGGCTAAAGAAATTAGATAAAGCCAGCAGCAAAAAGCGCTACAACGCAGAATCGGCGCAATGCTGACGCCACTGCTCCTTCAGACGGTCCCGGTCACCATGCGCGGCCCCAACAACCGAAAAACGCAAGGCCCGAGTTATCCCTTCTCTCTGAAATTATTCCGGAGCCCTCCACTATGGCACCTCTTTCTTCCTTTCTTCTTTCACTCCCTCCTTTATCCGCGACTTTCTGTCAGGGGCTAACTTGCTGGCAGCCAGCGGGCTGCCCGAGCGTGGAAAATCGAAGAGGCCCAGTGCCCTCGTCAAATGAAGCGGGTCATCGCACCACTCGACCAGTGAGCCTCGTCTGCGTTCACGGGGCTTCGCCCCCACCACATTGGCGACAATCGGTCGTTAGGCCTACGTTGACGGCCACAACGACGTAGTTACTCCCCAGTTTCACAATTAGGTCGCACGACACATGTTACAGCAAAGTAATGGCAAATAATGCGCCTTAGGTTTCCGTACGCTTCTTTCGTCAATTGAAGCGCCGCCGGGACAACTTCTGCAGCACATGTGAGTTCGTCTTTTCCTTTGCTCACTGGGACCGGGCATCGGCCTCCAGCAGGGAGTTGTAAAACAAGTAACTACAAGGATGTTCCGTTTCAAATAACTCCGTCGTCTGCATTCATCGTTTCTCGTGACTGAACAGAGCTTTTTCGAGTTTCCAAAGTTGTCTTGGCCGGCATTGTTCGAACCCGGCAGTAACCGATGTGTGAAGGCACCATGTCAGAATCCATAAACATCGACCAGGCGTGCTCCATAAATTTCATCACGGTCTAAGTGCTCATACGAAGCCGGCTGACCAGCCACAAATATTTTCAAGGGGAACCCCTCGCCTCAGCTCGAGTGCCTTATTTAAGTAGCCGGGATCCGTGGACGCTTTGCTTTGACGGTACACTCTACGGCGTCTCACTGTTCCTCGGCTTCCCCAACGCAGAGGGAGCACATGGCATCTCATCAGAACCAGCGTGCGAGATCCTAGCTCTGCAATCCGTACGCATCGACAGAAATAACAGCCAAGCGACCTCAGTTAAAGGCTTAATAGACGGAAAATAACAAGTGAATTCCCAAGCATAAGATAGTTCTAAGGGGAACCATGAAGAAATTGGATATTCAACGTGCAAGTGTATGGCGACGGCGTCCGCTTCCCGACGGGGAGGGTGCACAGGGCGGTTTGGACCACAACATATTTCGATGCGAGGCTTAGCGCAACCCAGCCTTCGTGAAGCTGCTTAGTATGTTCAGAACTTATTCTCTAGAAAGAAAAAGCAAGGATTTTCATTTTTCTTCAAGAAATAATGCAGGGTTTTCTGGAAGTGGCTTGTGAAACTAGGATACCTCTTTCTACATGCAGACGCCACCGCTGTTATCCAGACCAGGACGGCCCTATAGGTCCCACGGGCTCAATGGTTTCAGAAATTCAAGACATGCCTGTCGCTTCAATGTGGTACACGACTGTCAGCAGAGCAGAGCACTTGTGAAAGCCTTGCGCCTCGCCCTCGTAGCTTCCACTGCACGGCCACAAAAAGCTGTCCGCGAGTATAGCTTGAGGCGCTCGGGAGTTCGACTCGATGGTTCAAACTGTTTAGACCATTCCGCATTCATGTCATAACGATCCCCACTTTCTGGGACAACAGCGAGAGACAACTAGACAGCAACAAGCGATAAGGCACTGCTATCGGTGTGGTTCGAGCCGGCACACTGCGTCAGCACTGTTGGGATTCTAAAAACTAACACGGAAATTAATAACTGCCGGCTACAAATCTCGAATTGCAAGCGGGTGCCTATCGGTTAGATAAAAGTTAACTATTAGAATCAGGTTAATAATTTTACTGGTTAGCATGATTCGCCTGTTTTCTGACGTCCGCCAACACTGGTACTACTTTTCGGCAGAATGCTTCTCTTTACCTAAAAAAAAAATCTATTTTTAAAAATTAGTGGCGGGCTTCCCTGAAACACTTAGTATAAAGATCTGTGCTATGTTGTTCTGCCAGTGCCGTAGCATATAGATCTGTGCGCTGTAAAGGCCCCGGCCAGAATGTTTTAAAACGCGTGAAAAGAATGCATGTGCCCCGTGGGATAAGTTTTTTCTTTAAAAAATGCAAACCCGCACTATAAGACCTATCCGCAGGAGAAGGGCTTCTTTGTAACATGGGTAATGTATTGTTTTATTGGTCGTGAGCCAGAAACTATTGCGCATGTATTTTTAGACATTTGTGAGGGGTATTTGCTGTGGGATATACTCCAATGGACACTGAAAAATGACTTCCCAACAGACATCTGTGGAATCAGGTTGCTACGAGTAGAAGATGACGATGCCATGCCACTAGGTATGCCTGGCCTTCAGAGCAAGGCGTTCACGAATTTGGAGATGTAGAATGGCAGCCAGATATGCTGATGATAATCGACCTTTGAGATCGCACTTTCAAGAATCCATCAGCAACGTCATTAGCCTTGTTTACATGAACCCGACAGCGGCGGGCCGAGTCAGGGCGCGCCAGATGTCGGGCTGACCATCCCGACGCGACCTCGTTTATATGAACCCGTTTTCTGTCGGGCAGAGATCGCCGCTTCCCCTAGCATCGAGCAAGCAAACCACGCGCGGAAGCTAGAAGAGGAGGAGGATTGCCCAGGCTTGCGCAGCACCGCCAGACCAGAGAGGAAGCAGAAGAGGAGGCGCTAAGCCGACGCGGCAGCGCATTCATGCTCCTTCCAACTGGGTCGGGCCGAGTCAACCCACCCCCTGCAGTCGGGATGGCCCAGCTCGACTCGACGGTCGCTTAGCTCGACCCCCTAGCGTATACATGAGCCCGAAAACCGGTTTTCAGCCCGACAGCCTACTCGACCCGACTTTGTCCGGCTCATGTATACGCCCAGATTGATGTCCTCAAGATACAGTACCTCGAGCAGAATGGCTTTCGAAATGGAGGCCATACACAATTAATTTCGTTGCCATAGGTTCAGTAAGGCCTTGTGTTCAAGTATTTTCTTTTATTTCGGTCAGACGTTATTTCTTGTTTTCCCGATTGGGCACTAGAGGAAAAAAGAACGAGTTTCACTGCAATACCATTTTTAAGGAAAAGGAAAGAAGAATCCATGGCTTAGTGCTGATTGCTGGGCACTATTTCACTTGGGAATCCTGCAACGTGCATTTAAAGAAACAGTTGTTCTTAACGCTGGTACGGCATCCTGTTCATTTCCGTGGAGGACAGTGGGAGCGTGGCCTAGGCTATGACATCCTTATAGCCTTGAGTTTGAATGCCATTTGGAAGACACGTGCCGTGCGGCTGTGCGCCACGCCCATGTTGTTGAGAAAACCTCGTATGTTCGGCATATGTTCAAGGCTCAAAAAGAGCCGCCGTTGTGGTGCTCGGTGTTAGATGACTTGGTTACTCTCAAGCGATTTTAACGACGTGGCTACAGCCAACGTGAGGCTGTTGTTTTAAAGCATGAATGTAGTCTCGTGTTTTGGGGCTCTGGTGCTGAGTCAGTAATAAACAAAAAGAAAACCCATGGCCTAAGTGCAGTGGTTTGACTCCTAGAGTACAACTGCATTTCACTTTTTCACTCGTTTTCAGTCGTTTTTCTTATCTTAAAAAGTGTCCTATATATTTTAGAACTGTGAACCTTTGTTCCGGCCTCTTTTTCTCTCCCCCGTAACCACGGCCATCCTGTATAGCAAAGGGCAATCCTGTGTAAATAACGGCCATCCTGCATAAAACAGGAGACTTTCATACAAGCCTTTTTATCCAATAATCTGGTTTGCCCAATCCTGTATACATGTCACATCGGATTTTTCAACTGGGCGCGCACTCAATGCATGCACCGTCACCTTTCACGAACCCACTGGGGTTCCCTTCCCTGCCTCACCATGCCAAATTTACGCATCCGACATCAGCGTCCTGCTTTGTCTCACTCAAAGACGCCACCGCTGAGGAAGGTAGAGCTGGCGTCGCTAAATCAGGGACCGAGTCCTCAATACCCTTAACTCGATACAATGGGGCACAATTGGCCGGCGCCGTGGAGTATCGTACACAGCCTTGTCTCAATTGCCGAGGTGGTGGACGCGAGCAAGTCACGAAGCGATGTTGCACAGCTGTGTCCTAATTATGCCAATACGGTATGGACGGTGAAAAGAATAGCAGATCTCCTGCCTTAGGCGTTGCCGTTGAGACTTTATTATAGTTTTTTTAATATATAGTTCACAATTGTTTGCTACAGCACCAGCCTCGCCCTCGATGTTTGCTTCCCTTAGTGCTCTCTGTCACGACAGCCGTGCCGATTTTCTACGTGCGGTCAGACAAGAGCAAACGCTCGTGTTCAGGAGTGTAGTGCAGGTGCGCCATGGTGGCCACTCAGCAAGCAGGACTTGCGCGCACCTCTCTACACCTCTCTCTCTCTCTCTCTCTCTCTCTCTCTCTCTCTCTCTCTCTCTCTCTCTCTCTCTCTCTCTCAATTCGCAACGCGAGCAAGAGCGAACTTGTCATGCTTGGTGCGCACCGTCGCAAATCGCGACCGTCCGACGCGGAGACATGTTTCCGAAACGCCTCCCCCGATCAGCCCATACACGGCGGCGGAAACTGCCGCGCGGACGCAGAAGCCGGCCGGTTGTTGCCCAACGCAACGCGATCTCGTCGGCCCCGCGGCGCGCGCGCATGTGCCGGGAAATAAATGCCCGCGGACGTGGCTCCCCGTGCCAAACGGCGACTGTGCGGGCGCGCTCCATTGTCGCACCTTGTTAGCAGTTTTGTCGACTCGCGCGCTCCGCGCGTTAGTGCGTGTGCGGCCGCTCCCGGGACTCCAGAGGCATCCATAACCTCCGCGCGGCGCACGGTCATCTATAAAGATGCTGCCTCGCCGAGGTTCAAAAGAGGAGAACTCGTTTTTCAAACTGGCGCTCCTGCCGCGCCGCTGTTTGTTGCTTTTTATCGCGGCCGATGAAAAATGATATTCCTACCGTCGTGCCGGGAGATAAATGCGGGTTCGTATAATGCAGCTCCGCACAGCACAAGAGAACGAGGCTGCCGTGCGCGCGCGGTTCTTTTCGCCGGCGAGTTTGTTGGCGCGCGTTTTCTTTATTTCCTTCTCATTGCCCGCCGCCGCGTTCATAGCGTTAAGCCAGCCGAGTCATGATCGATGGCGGCGCCGTAAAGGACTCTTCTCGGCGACGCCGCCTAGTATACGCCGGGCGCAATATGATTTTTCAAAAAAGCGCCGTTTCTTCTTTCGCCGTTCCGGGCTTCTGCTGCCTGCCAGGCGGCGTCGACTAATGCTCGACGTCACTCAAAACACAGGGTCCGAATATCTCTCTGACATCTCGGCGCTGCCCTGTCACAAAAAGTTGCCGCCGATGTCGGCGTATATATCCTGTCATCCATAACGCTCTCTTCCTCTTCCCCTCCTCTTCGCTGAGCGTCTTTGTTCCTCGCACCGGGCACCGCTCGGCGCATTGTTCCGCGCGTCCGGCAGCCTCGACAACAGGGCCCGACGTGCGAGGCCGGGCCTGCGCTAGCGCCCGCTGACAGGCCGCCCGTCCGCCGCACTTGACTCGCGAGATTTGTGTCCGCTGGCGTCTCCGTGCGACCGCGACAAAACTCGGCCGCCCGCCCAAGGAGCGCCGCCGCAACATTGACGCGAAGAGCTGCGTAGCCCTTGAGGCGGCAACAGAACGCGCAGGTGCTTACCCGGCGAGATGCTTGATCCTGGTACTTTCGCACGCACTCGACGGCGTACGGGCGTTTCATTTACGGCGTCATCACCGTCGATGTCGCCCGCAGTTCGCCGTCAAGAGAAACGACCACCCGCCAAGTTGTCACAACAAAGTATGATGAAGGCGTTTTCGTCTTGCGCTCGACATGCGTGCTTCTCAGCTACCTTCCCAGGTCTGGCATATGCGCAGCTGCGCTCACTAATTGCCTTCGGCTTCGAAATGAATACGGGCATTCCCAGGAACCACCTGTACAGGTGCGCTTTTATGCCCCCCCCCCCTCCTCCCCCTCATCGTTTCCCGCACGGCGCCCCATGTAGCAGAGATTTCCTCAAGCCCTTCTGGGGTATCTCAGCTATATTTTGTGCCTAATGGTGGCCGCATGCATGCGTTCAGTCTCGCGGCAGCAGGACTAACAACCATGTGAAATTTCGTTGCAGCGCTGTCTCCCCGACGCGAGATGACTACAGCGTGCGGAAGACGCAATTAAAAAAAAATACTGAAAAGGTCGCTGCTAGACGGTTCTCTCTTCCTGCTCTTTTATCTGCTCAGCAATATACGACGCGATATATCACGATGATGTGCCTCGTATATGAGGGGCTTTTCCAGACCTCACAGCAGCTATTTGTTACATGTCAGACTTTAGATTTGTCTGTCACAAGCGCACCAATTCCTCCCCGCCGCCACGAAACCCGTGTGAGCTCAAACTTGTTCGCGCGGCAGCCGCGGGACAGCATCCACGGTTTAGACTTGCGTTAAGCTGACCCCAGACAGAATAACATAGACTCGAGTGTGAACAACTCAGCGGCGATAAATAGCCTCTTCCAGCTGTTTCTTCGTTTGAAGGTATGCTGACTAATTTGGCCAATATATGTATAAACTAGTAGAAATCAAAACCATAACCGTGCTCTTTTCTTGTTTTATAATAAACTGCACATATCCAACCAAAAAAAAAAAAAATTGACCGCCTTCCCACATTGCGACAACGTGACTCACAGCCTTAACCCCCCCTTCCTCCCCCTCCCCCTCCCCCACGCCTTTCGCATCACAGCTTTCGTTCCTTGACCCCATCCTCTCCTCCATACTTAAAGACGCTATAGCTACTGTCCACATTAAACCCTGATGAAGGAGCCGAACCGGCTTCGAAACGTTGTGTTTGAAATTAATGTTTTCGTTCGGAGATGTGCAGTTTATTATAAGTCTTCAAACCCAACCAGACAGGCAAATCTGCCGAAATGTTTAGTCTTCAATCTTTTCTTATTGTGTGGGTCTTTCTTAATGTTGTCTCCATCGTCCAGACCCGAACCAGCGGTATCCCTTCAGCCTTGTGTTCTCAAGATTTGAAGTTGCACTAGTCAATCTTCTGAACGATCATCTCGCTGGTTCCGTCAAGCGAATTCTTTTACATATTATTTTTCTTCAAAACGTGAAGGTGGCTGTTTCGCACAGCTCTAGCTGCTCCTTGGCGGCATGCCGCCGTGATTAAAGCGGGGCTCGGGCGCTGAGCTTGTGCCGCCTCAGAGAGATGCACGTAGGTACCACTGAAGTCACATGCATATCTTTAACAGTGATTGTACGTCCCAAGGAAAGGCTGGGGTATCACCTTTTCCCTCCTCCCTAAGCAAGCGATGATCGCTCGTTTCGCTCCTTTGTGTGAACTTCCTGTTCTTACATATGAGGGACACCTTAATTGTGAATTCGTTTTAGGCGTTCCCTGTCGCACGCTGCCTTAACAAGTTTAAGAGGGCGAAGGATTAGTTTTCTTCGTTCAAGGTTGCATGGCAGCTATAAGACTGATGTTACGCTGTGCCACACTAAAACCCGCAGGAGGTGCAAGAACCCGCCGCACTTTATCAGTGTATATATATATATATATATATATATATATATATATATATATATATATATATATATATATATATATATATATATATATATATATATATATATATATATTAAGGAAGCCAACAGTCACCGAAACCAAGGTGCATAGGGGAATGTTTCTATATATATTTTTTAGATATCTAGTGCCAATCAATTAGTTTTTTTTAAAGAATATTACTTATAAAGCAGCAGAAAAAACAACCATGCCGCCGGTGGGATCCGAACCCACGACCTCTGAATATCGCGTCCGGTGCTCTTACCAACTGAGCTACGGCGACGGCTGTCCAATCTGCTGCTTTCGTGGGTATTTATGTTCATTGGGTGTAAGCGAACCTTGAGAATGTTCACCAGCGCCACTCCTCAACCATAGCGGCGGACGTAGCACGTCCTGTATTACCGCGAGCGTGCCGTGGAACGTCATCTAACGGCGAGGGCGGAAACTGTGCGAGAGCCCTCTTAAGCAACCTGTGGCATCAAGACTGCCAGAACCGAGACCCTCGTTAAGCTATTAGCAGACAAGGTAAAGTAAATGAGGGGCCCGTTAGACAAACTTATATATATATATATATATATATATATATATATATATATATATATATATATATATATATATATATATATATATATATATATATATATATATATATATATATATATGTTCTTGACTTGGAAAGACAAGAACTCGCCATGGCAACAAAAATAAATAAGTAAAGGAAATAGAACACGGACGTTCCAGCTCCAGGAAACGTTTGCCTTCTTTCGCTTTACTGCCTTTATTACCTTCGCAATGATGAGAATTTAATGGGCCGTTACATATTATATATATATATATATATATATATATATATATATATATATATATATATATATATATATATATATGTGTGTGTGTGTGTGTGTGTGTGTGTGTGTGTGTGTGTGTGTGTGTGTGTGTGTGTGTGTGTGTGTGTGTGTGTGTGTGTGTGTGTGTGTGTGTGTGTGTGTGTGTGTGTGTGTGTGTGTGTGTGTGTGTGTGTGTGTGTGTGTGTGTGTGTGTGTGTGTGTGTGTGTGTGTGTGTGTGTCGCTTTTTTCTGAAGCTAATCAAGATTGAACCAGTGCTTCGCTGTCCTGTTCAGACGTAGTTGAACAAATTTCTATTAATAATTCCTGTCACAAAACTTTACCGTTGTGAGTAGAGCTGCTGGCAGTTGGTACAACTTTCACTGCACATGTTGCGTGCTTCTTGCACGAAAACTTCAACCCTATATAGTATACCTTTCACGGAAAACTACAGCAATTGGCATGCGCATCAGCATAAAAATAGACACCCATGTCGCATAACTGCTCGGTGCACGATGACAGAAAAAAAAAAAACCTCTCAGGCAGAGAGAAAGCCATCGAGGACGAATTAGGGCGAACGAGACGAAAGTGAAGCCCGTGCTCTGTTCTTTCGTGACCACCATCTTGTCTGCGGCGCAGGCATCACTGAAGCCGGCCTGTGAATAGTAAATGCCAATAAATTAAGCAGTTGCTGTTATCTAACGTTGTGCCTGCCTGTTGCTTTCAGTAATGAGATTGATTCATGAATGCGACCGTCGTGCTCTTGGCCGCGCAGAGAACTATAGCGTCAAGGTTGACTATCAACTGTCCTCAGAAGAAGCGCCCTTAACCTTTATCACCAGCAGCGGCCGAGGATGGTACGAACATAGGTTTTTCGAATACCGTAACGGCGCCGGTTCCAAAGTACAGCGCAGAAAGCTGCACTCTGGGCTATGAGGCATCCTAGGAAATTGGGGTTCTTTAATGTGTACTAACATCGCACAACGCACGGGCTTATGTGCATTTCGCTGCCATCGAAATGCAACCGCCGATGTCGGCATTCGCTCCCGCGTCTAGATTTTTACCTTTAAGAGTGTAACAAAATATAACAAGGCAGTAACAAGCAGTCAGAGTTAGAAAGAAGTGGCACTTACTAAGCTCACTACCTGTCTTTCTTTATCTGTCAAGAACGTAGGACATAGCACCGAGTATTTGAATGTAATTCTGCTTCCCTTGAATTCAGGCATTTACTTTTGCACGCGTGCGCCTTTATTTCCTTTTCTCCGACGCCCTTGAAAATGCTCAGCGCTGGATGCATCCAACCGACATCCTCACTTCCCTCGTGTGCAAACTGCTATTAACGCAGCCTGCATGAAACAGCGGCTGCCCGAAGTCTCCCGCCATGCTTTCGCCGGCAGGCAGCGAGGATAGCATGCAGCGCTGAGCGATATCAGAGCAATCAACCCACCTCGCAAGTAAGTTTACATATCAGGGCATCGAAAAGGCGCTTACGTCCTTTGAAAAATTTCTTCGCAGAGAAGTCAGTGGAAGGAGCGGACCGAATAGATGTGAGCGGTTATTCTTGGCTCTTATATTCTTCCTGAAACAAGCGCGTAGCGCGGACGCTTGCAAGTTAAGTAACTTTCGGGCGTACAAACCGGCGCCCCAATCCTGCCGCTCACTGGACTCGCGACTGCGGCGTTTCCCGCAATCGCGAGAGCCGGCGTGCGTGACCAGTGGCTTGCGGCGCACGCCACCGGGGCGGCGCGGGAGGAAGCCGCGCGGCGCGAGCGTGTTCTTCCGGCGTGGCGTCAGCGCGCTGTCGGCGCCGCAGGTCGGAGGCCAGCGCAGCCTCCTGGCGTCAATCAGAAGGAGCTGTCACTGCCGCTCGTTCTGCGTGCGCCAGTCTGCTTCCGCACCCGGGAGGCAGCCCCCCCCCCCCCCCCCCCCCCCTTTCTCTCCGATCACCTGACGCGATGCAGCTTGCGCGGGAGGCCGCATATATGCCACCGCAGCGGCCCCACTTTCAAAGTCGTTGCATGACTGGCGAGCGACTGATCGACCACGATACCCTGTCAAGAAGGGGTTTCGATAAAGTAGGCGACACCGCCGCAACAGGAAATCGGCAGGTAGGTCACTGACAGATACACAGAGTGAGTTAGTGATCGATTTATTCACTAATTTATTCCCAATGGAATGGCGATGGATGAACAATTTTGCATCGCAGCTTTTTCAACCATAACATTGAAAATAGCCAGCACTGCGGCTGGATGGTCGGGCATCTATCGGAGCTTATGGTGAAATACAGAAGACTGCCAATTAAAGATCCCCCCCCCCCCGCCCCCTCTGACGAAAATTCTCCACTTTACTGGGGAGATGGAGTCTTACGCAATGAGTTCGGGATTTGTGCATCTTTCTAGTTTTAATAAATGGTCCCCTGACATTTATTTTAAAGAAAAATGCTGCTTACGCGCACTTATTTTTAGCAGAAAAAAAAAAACGCGGGCCACAGAATTCAAGCAAGCACCAGCACGGAGGCCTGATTTAATAAGTACTATTCTTGCAGGGTCTCGTCGGTCAGTATCATGAGGTGCCAAATTCGCGCTGTCAGTCATCACAGCAGGTTGGAAGCCTTTTGACTTCTGTAATCGCCGCTGTCTCGCACGCTTAATTTATTCACAGCGTAAATGAAAAAAAAATCTTGTTTTTTTTTTTTTTACTGGCAAATCAGTGTCACTTTCACAAAATAAGGCGTTGAACGCTTCACCTGATATCCTTTGGATTTGAAACGCCCAATTTTCGCTGATGCTCTATGCGGCTATTTACGCCGCAACCTTCGATTAGCCCATCCTGTAAAATTACTAACATACTGCATCTTCGTTCGACCTAAACTCGAATACGCATACGCTATCTGCGACCCACGACAAGCTAACTACATCAACTTACTAGAATCCGTACAGAACCGTGCTGGGCGTTTTATCTTTTCTGATTACTGCTACACGTCAAGCACTACCAAAATCAGAGCGCAAGCTATCCTGCCCAACTTCTATAAAGCTTATTATGAATCTCCGCGTAACCCTGCTATTCTAGAAGCGTATCGTCACTCCAGCCGCCTCAGCCATGACAACCTTGTACCCTCCTTCATCCCGTTCATCATCCCATCTTTCCTAATTTTTCGCACGAAAGCCCCAGGACTAGAATGACCTTCCTGCTCCTGTTGTCATCCATTGCAATCACGACCATTCCAAGCGTTTCATTGAAGAACTCATCTGCCATTGCGAATGCCCACCTCTCACGTAAAACCCCTTCACAGGAGCATTTGAAAATCAATAATAAAGCTTGTTCTCTGGACGGCGCATGGCGGCGACAGCACTTACTAAGTTTCCATGTGCACAACCTGAGGCACAGTATCTGTGTCATCAGTTGGGCACAGGCTGAACATTAGGCATTTCACACGCTGTTAGCGGATTGAAAGCGACTCATTGAAGGCGAAATGCCTGCACTCAGGTGGGTGGTGCATATGTTACATGGCACAGGTGGCAGCACTTGCCCGTCACGCATATCGCCAGCATTCCCCATCTCGCACTGCGTGAGGTCGATGAGGATGAAGTGAACCGCCGAGAGCGAGACGGGCTGCTAACCCTCAGCGGCATTCGCTCCGCCTAAAGCGGCACCGATGCGCGGTTTATGCGATACGCGCGATGGAAAGGGAAGAGCGACTTTTCTACAACAAAGAAAGCCTTTCTCAGCCGCATCTTGAGCCACAGGCCAGTAAGGCAAATTCGTCGAGATAACTTTGCCGTGAGAGATGCTGCTAAAGAAAGAGCGCAATTGATATACGCTTTCAGTGGCTCCTTTTGACTTCCACTGTGGAGCCCCAACGACAGCAGTTGGAGCACATATACGTATACGCAAGACTAGACAATCAGCGCGATCGATATCTTTTGCACGCGCTTTAAACTTGCAGCTAACGCGTGGAGGGGCCTCATACAAACGCGGAAGTACAAGGAGTCTCATTCAGAGCCGCTAGCACGCGCGCTTTGCCGAGAACCCGGCGGCTTGAGTGACGCAACCGCCGGGCAGAAATGGTAATCGGGGATTAACCGCGCAACGCGGCGTCCTCGCCGGCAGCCCGGCTGCATTGGTGCTGAAAACCAACACAAAACCGAGGGAATGGTCGTATCTGGTTTCTGACTGGTTTATTGCGTCCGTCTCGTGCGCGCAACCGGCTTTTATTGAGAAACGAACGATCCGCGGCTGATAGCGCATATAGGCGCCAGCAGACCGCTTCCTATATATTACCTCGCTGCGGGCTAAGCACACGATAATGTATTCGTGTTCTTCTTGCATGCGTAGCGTGCATTTGGAGCTTTCAGTCGGGCTGTGTGCTCAGTGTGCGTGGCTTTGGTTTTTCCATTCGTCTCCGTGGTTTCGGCCCAAACAGATATCGAGCGCCGTAAGCCAGATCTGTATTTAACAGTGCCACTGGAAGAGCGCTCTTCCGCCGGAGTGTATGCACGTGCAAAACGTTTTTCAGAAATATTTCCTGCCTCTTTTTTTGTTACATTTCGGGCGCAAATTATGTCAGGTTACGTTAAGCTTCGAGCTTTAAAATTTGTGGAGGCCATCGCAGATAACGTAGCAGACGCTCGCTAATCTTAATAAAAATTTGATTCATTGTTGTTACGTTTTCTGCCTTGGGTCACATATATATGCCTATTGAAAAACGAAGCTGGTCTTAATCTGGCATGCCGCCCCCATCGTTTCGTTACGAAAACGTTTACTCGAGCAAAAAGAAAAAAGAAAATAGTGAAGGAGATTCCTAAAATGAAATGAAGCCTTCGTTCATGCACTCACGTCTCCCATATATAACTTGCTTCTGTTTATGTACCCCATTTTAACCCTTCTTTCTTTTCTTCCCTTCCCTTCGGTGCTCTCTTTCTTTTTTCAGCCGGCCCTTCCTGTCAGTATCGCGCAGCGGGCGTCTTTTATTACATATTCTAATCTATCCACCCATTTTCTCGCCATGAAATGGTGTTTAACTTCCTACCTTATCGAGTCCAAGACTTGTGGTCCGTTAGTAAATCTCGTACAGCATTGGATTGTTGCGAATAATATATTACTACCAGGAACACTGTGAGGCTTGAAATCGCAGTTAAAAAAGGACGCGCAGCAATTCCTGAAGGCCACTTTTCCTGGCCTATTTTCGCCTGGCCTATATATATATATATATATATATATATATATATATATATATATATATATATATATATATATATATATATATATATATATATATATATATATATATATATATATATATATATATATATATATATATATATATATATATATATATATATATATATATATATATATATATATATATATATATATATACATATATATATATATATATATATATATATATATATATATATATATATATATATATATATATATATATATATATATATATATATATATATATATATATATATATATATGGGTGTGTGTGCCCCTGGTTACATAATCGGCTAAGTAAGTACTTTCTGTGAACGTACTTGCATAGTGACACTTTTCTTCATTCGGGAACAACTCTTAGGCGCGATATGAATGCAATATGAAGGAGCCCGTTAAGAAAAAGCACGTTGGCTCGAGACACATTTTCTGGCTATATATGTTCATACCGTACGGTGTTATAACGCTTCTGGATGGAAGTACATTGCCACGTTACTGACAGTTCGCAATGCGAGTGCATTGTATGTACTTGCTATCGGCAGCAGAAGTTTACGGGACGAGTGTTCCCGGAAAAACGCGTATCCCTGCCTCAAGACACGCCTTTACATAAATGGGCACGGAATCTTTGTTGAGTTTTCATGGGGTTCTTACGGACTCACCAGGATGTCGACAGAAACTCTGGTTCTGTAGAGAGACCTCCATTTAAGCTGCACGAAACGTTTGATGCGGTTTTACATCAGAAATTTAGTCTATACAAACTCGTAAAATATATTGATGTATTTTCACCACAGAAATTCATCCAATATAAATTCCTCAGATATTTTTGATGTGATTTCACTATAGACATCCAGTTCACACGAACACATCAATGTTCTTGATGTACTTTCATTACAGAAATTCATTTACAAATTGCTTAAATATTCTTGATGTGGCTTCACTACAGAAATTCACTCAGCATAAACTCATCGAAGTTATAATGTTGTTTCACTCCAGAAATTCATTCAATACGAATTTCTCAAATATTCTTGATGTGGCTTCACTACAGACATTCACTCCGCATAAACTCATTGAAGTTATTGATGTCGTTTCACTCCAGAAATTCATTCAATACGAATTCCTCAATTATTCTTGATGTGGCTTCACAATAGACATTCAGTCCACACAATCTCATCTAAATTATTGATGTAGTTCACTCCAGAAATTCATTCAACACAATGTGCTCAAACTTTGTTGGTGTGGCTTCACTGCAGAAATCTAGTCCGCACTAAGTCATCAAAGTTCTTGGTGTAGTTTCGCTAGTGAAATTCATTCCATGCGAATTCCTCAAACATTTGCGATGAAGCTTCACTAGAGGAATTCAGCGGCGCAAGCTACTCGAATATGTTGATGCAGTTCCCCCCAACAAAAGTTCATTCAATACAAATTTCTCAAATAACATAACAGAAAACCACACAGCCACATGCCTGGGAGGAATTATTCAGCACAATTGAATAAGAAATAATCATAATGATTTATTTCCATCACCCTACAGTGTTGGAGGGGATGGGAATAAAAGCGGTTATAGCTTGACAAGGTTCTCGCCCCCTGTACGGCAAGTGGGCAGTGGCATGCGACGGCACTTCTGAGAGCAGACAAATACACAATCACCAGTGTGTGTAGAAAATCAATACAGGTTGAAGCAATAACAATAAAAGCAACAAAAAAACGCTGTTATAAAGATCATAACAACAAGAGCAACCAATATATGAAAAAAAATGTTAGGATTATGAATACTAGGAAAATGTGGCTTCAGAAATAAAGTAGTCGAGAAGGTCAGAGCAGCTAATGTTTCCTATGTCAATATTTGCAGCAATTAATCAATTCAGGAGTGAGGGAAGTTGGAATGTTACCATTTGGCGTCCATAGTTGGTTCTCACCACAGCCACTACACAGTGTGGTTTGCGACGGCGTGTGTATGTGCACTAAAATAATTGAATCGGGGCTAAGTCAGATATATTTGTTATGCATCTTGTTTGTTCTAATTTATAGGTGTGCAATAGTTTAAAAGCATACAGATTGAAAACGTTAATAATCTTGGGCCTGTAAAATAAGTTTTAGTTGAGTATCTATTTGGCATGTTGTGAACAATTCTGAGGGCCCTATGTTTAAGAACAGCAAGTTTTTTTCAGACTGTTTTGCTTAGCAGTACTGCATACTAATGAACAGTAGTTTAGATGTGAGCGAAATAATGCACGATACAACAGAAGTTTTACCTTTTGTGGGAGACAACATTTAAAATGTGTCATAAATCCTATGACTCGGGATGTCTTTAATGCTATATGATTTATGTTGTCATCCCATTTCATATCTCCGGTGAATATTACGCCAAGCAATTTGAATAACTTTACTAACTCAATCTGGCCTCGGCTGTAACGTAGCTCACCGAATTTGCTGCACTTTTTGTTTTTTGGATGACAGAGTATTGCCTTAGATTTTGTTGCATTAACTGAAAGAAGATTGTTATCGGACCATGTCTTTATTTTTCCAGGAGTAATAATAATAATTGTTTTTTTGGGGGAAAGGAAATGGCGCAGTATCTGTCTCATATATCTTTGGACACCTGAAGATATATGAGACAGATACTGCGCTATTTCCTTTCCCCAAAAAACCAATTATTATTATCACTCCTGGAAAAATAAAGACATGGTCCTATAACAATCTTCCAGGAGTATGTTTGCATTTTCCAGTAACTTACTACCAGTACCGTCGGATAAAAACAAACTGGTGTCATCAGCGTAAATTATAAAATGAGCGTCATTATCGCCACTCATGATGTCATTAATATACAGGTTGAATAGCAATGGTCCAAGGATACTTCCTTGGGGCACTCCGCAGGTGACTGTTCGAAGAGTTGACTTGTATTCATTTATTTGGGCATATTGGTTTTTATTGGACAAGTAATATTTAAGTAAGAGTAACGCTGCGCCTCTAATTCCATCATTCAAGTTTTCCCAACAAAATGCTACGGTTTATGCAATCAAATGCTTTGCTGTAATCTAAGAAAATTCCCAAGGCCAGGTTCCTATTTTCAAAATTCCTCAATATATATTGCTTCTGGTGTAAAAGAGCAAGTTCCGTTGACCGGTTTTTTTCTGAAGCCATAATGGCAGTCGGTAATTATGGCGTGTTTATTTAAAAAACCTTTCAACTCGTTTAAGAATCAGTTTCTCGAACGCTTTGGAGAAGACGGGCAAAATACTAATTGGTCGATAGTATTCAAAACTGTATTTGTTTCCTTTTTTGTATATGACTGCTACTCTAGCAATCTGCATTCGGGCAGGGAAGGTGGAAGTTTATATGCATAGGTTGTATATGTGCTCTAATTGCAGTCGCGTGATATTGTTACCAGCGCTTATATAAAGGATACTCGCCCCCTCATACTTTGACACATTTCAGACGATTGGATTCGGTGATTTCGCCAAAATATTTTTTGTCCGCCCACTCGCGTCCCGTGAATTTTTGCTGCGGATAGTACATCGTTGCATTCGCACATGGGAATGCTATTATTCTGTACACTGTTAATCGGGATTGCCTTATTTTTATTTCGTACAGCGTCTTCACTAGGTACACTGCATAATTCCCTTTGTCGCCAGTTCTTTCCGCGTATACGACGCAGTGTCGACACAGGAGAGGAGGTACGTAGCAGCAAACGGTAGCCTGCCATTGGATCAAAGAGCATGACGCCATGACGTTGTTCATCGATCGCGCCCTGCAGTAGGTTTAGTTGGCTTCCTGTCTGTCGGCTCGCTGGGCCATAGAAAGTGTTCAAAGACACCAGGATTAGCGGAATCTCTGCGCGACGAAGGCAGTGGTTCAGCGCGCTAGCTCAACTTTGTAGAAACGCGCAAGGCTATTCGCGCCGATGGTGCCTCGTCGGTGCGAGCTCCTCGCGCTTGATTAAGTTTGGAACGGGGATAATTTACCTGTGCTTACCCCTATATATAGTCGACGAAGCTGGCTGGGCGACCTGTGCACTTCCTCGGCGTCTGCAAATTAATGAGCTTGACACATTGCAACGCTCGGCAGGCTGCAGCTATCGTCTCTCCGTATCGCTGCTATAGAAGTGCAAGGAGTGCATTATTATTTCCGCAGGTGAATCCACGAAAACCGTCAAAAAAGTCTCTGTATTTCTTTTTTTTATTTACAAACCTTTATTTCAGCGGCGCACTTGTTTCTTTTCTCTGTCCTGTTCATTTCCTTCGTACATGACCACATCGTGCATTGACTAAGCGTTTGCAACAAATACAAACATTTCCGTCGTCCTAAATGGACTACGATGAGCGTCAGGACGGCTAGAAAAATCGATACGGGCGAGAAGTCATGTAGTCAGTGCTGCAGGTGCCCTCCTTGAAGCCATTGGTTGCTATATGGGCATTGTCGCTTCAGAAATCCATGGGTGAAAGCATGGCGGTCAAGAACTTCGTCTCTAGACATCGACGTATTCTGTGGCTCTTCCTTCAACGCTTCCTTTATCGCCGTCATCAGGCCTGTAAGGCCGATTTCCAGTTACCACGTCACAATAAAGTAATTTTTAGATTCATCGGTAGAGTTGCTTTCGACATTACAGCTCGACTAAACGTGCCTTTCTATATCTTACGCTTGCTACCATCACATCGGATGCGTCAACCAACTTAACTCAAAGAATCTCAAGCGGTCCAAGTAAATACTACATTCATTTGAAAGCATTAAAACACTACTAGAAATTTTAGCCGGGTCCTACAGGAAGCTTGCTCCCTGGAAGTCGATGCGTCTTGCAAAGAGCAGAAATTTTTTTGAAACTTCAAGGCCGTTAACCATGAAGATCATTTTGATTATAGTTATTTATCACTGATCCCTCTCGCTTGCACAGGAGCACACAGCTGGTCCCCACATCGCCTCTCACCTTGATTACCGCCACCTCGTTTCTTGCCGCCACAGGTCTTGAGTTTGCCCGCTGAACTGGTACCAACCGTTTTGAATTTATCACAAACGGTCACCGAAACGTAAGCGCTTCGCAGAGAACTGTGCACGTGAGCGCTCCGTTGAACATCATCAGACTTGGAGCTGCCACGCGACATGTAATCCCACACGCTCAGGATTACCGCGCAGCCATGCACAACCAAACGAAACGTATACACCCTTGTGCCTCGCCTTTCGCCCGTCCGTCATCTAGCCCTCTTACCGGTCTGTCAAGATAGATACATACGAAAGCCGACATTCGTGTATAAAACCGCGCATAGTGTAACGAGCCCCTTCTTTGGTCTTGGCGGCATCTTAAGCCTTGAGCAAAGAATAAAACGCGAGTGATAGGAATAAAAAAGACGTAGCGCTAGCTTTAATCTCATCTGCATAAGTGTTACCTCTGGTGGGACCACCCGCGGTGAAGCTTGTTCGTTCAACATCTCTGGTGCGCGCTGCTGCCTGCGGTCTCCGAACCATTTGCTTGGCTGGCGAAGCCTTTTAGCATTCAACGCACTGTCTGTCGTAGCTGGATGCACGAAGGCTATATATGCGCGCTTAAAATACGCGTGAACGCTTGGCGACCTGCACCGATAGGAATTAAGCAATAAAATGATGCACGTGTATATATATATGCATACCGGCTTTTATCTTGAAACAAATTTCGAAATGGAAGAAAAACGATTCTAGTGCATCGTTTGCGGCCCTGTTCGCGGTGCTTCCAATAAGATAGTAGAAGTATAGGGCTTCATTCGGGCACGACTCTTAGGCGCGATATGAATGCAATATGAAGGAGCCCGTTAAGAAAAGACACGCTGGCAGAAATCCACCGGGAACTCAACTTACTCGGCTTGAGAAGTATCTATATCAGCATATGTTGACAGGATCATTGATCAGTAAGGCGTACCGTGGTCAATGTAGCGTGCAGAGGTGTAGCATAAAGAAGCGAGTATATTGGGTGATTCAGGTGACAGCAGCTTCGAAAGGTATGGTATGGTTGAAGCGACCATCTACCACCAATGCCACAGAAAAAGAAAGAGTGTTTCCAGAAGCAGGCTGCCGTTATGGATAGGCATGTGTACGCCGGGTGTTTCCGGGAGCGGTTTAAAAAGTTCTTAAAAATAGGGCGTTTGAAATAGAAAATATTTTCAGGAACGAAATATCAGCCGCGAGGGGACGTCAGTTGCTATAAAAATAATCCTAATTAGGTACAGTCAACCGACTGATATTCAGTAATCAACTTTTGCATTAACAAAGTCGCATGGTTAATGCCATTGGGGAGTTCGAAGTTATGAACAACACCATGGCATGCCGGTTTTTGAAACGAAGAAAAGATATTTCTTTAAAGCTCTGAAGTACATGACGTGGTACAACAGCGCAGGCAGTTCGAGCTGGGCGCCGTGCACAATGCTACACGTCATCAGCTGACGTTGCGTTGGCCCCCAGCTTCCTGCGCGCGCTCAGTTTTGGTTTAGCGGGAAAAAAAAAAACGCCGGATTTCTTTGCGCTGGGAAGCTTCAGAGAACGGCTTTTTCTCCGTTTCAAAAGGGATATCGCATCCTCTTGTCTATGGCGTCAAGCTACCCCTTTACGTTATCTAACTACCAGGCTGTGCTAAACAGTAAGTTAATTAGTGAAATTTAGTAAATTAGGCTCCTGATCTGATAATTTTTATAGTAACCGACGTCCCCTGCTCCTAACAGTTTGTTCCTAAAACGATTTTCTTACTATTTTGAACTGACTACTTTTAGTTGAAAGTGCTCGCTGAAACATACAGAACAATCATTCAAGAACAATCACTTAAACATCGACGCGTTCTCGAAATGGGCATTTTAATAAGGACCGGATAAAGAGAGAGAGGGGGGGGGGGGATAAAGTTCTGCCAACTACAAAACAGTCATTTTACATCATGCCTAATGAATGAACTAAGGAGCTAGTCGGGAATGCAGTTTGGTGCCTTCATTTCGTGTTTGTTGTCTTAATAAGGGCCGTCGAACTTTAGGTTAGAGTCTATCTGCCTAGTCTGAAGACAAAATAGTACAGGGGATGCGCCCAATTTATCGCAAGCGGATTTTAACCCCCGTATTTAACGTACTCTTGGCCTTGAGGATATTGAAGCAGTTGCGCCCGTTAGACGAAACGTTATTTTTTATTGTCGTCTGCATTTGATACACCGCAAAAAACAGATTCCCTCATAGATACGTTGCGTGCCGAGCTTTGCAGACGATCTCTTTAAAGGCGCTATATCTGCTGCACCAGCAATACTATGCAACAGGTTTTTAATGATTATGAATATTTATAAGAAGCACAATAACTGCACATGATGTAAACGTATCAAAGTATATTTGTTTTTATCACCGTGCGAAGTTTTAGTTTATCTGTGTTTTATTAAGTTCGCGCGAAAATATCTCGTTATCAGCAAAGAATACAGTGAATTTAATAAATACTGCGTTCAAGATAAACTTTTCTAGGACGTAGAGTAGAATAGTGGTAGTTGGTCGTTTATTTCCTGTGAAAGAAAAAAAACTCCGAACTTAACAAAAACAGTTTCTGTGGCCGAAGTCTGAGGAACTTTAAAAATTAATAAATGCTACAAATCGATACCCGGGCGCACTTTACGGCATTCATACATTTTCTATAAATATTTTCAGACACCTCTCTCTATGTTTTTTATTTATTTTTTTATCGATGTTGGCTGAAACATCCAAGGCACGTAAGCGTGAGAATCCGCTTCCCCGTCGTCAAATATGCTTTGTACTTCGAATTTTTTTTTCTGGCAAAACTAATGGTGGATCTCCTTTTCCCAATCAGCAGGCAATTAGATATAAAAATATTAGGCAGATGAAGGCGTCGGCCATTCACCCTTTGCGTGATTTTATCTGAAGTCACCTCATTACACACAGGATTTGTTCATTTTAAACTCGGGTACACATCAGCTATTTGGGACCCGAGCTTATAAAATCTAAGTGTGAACCCTAGCTCGTGGAAAATAAGTGAGTCCCGCTTTATCGCGCACCGCAAGCATGACTTCCGTGAAAAGCATGCTTACTCGATAATGTTTAACATGGTAAAAGAATGCAGCGCGAAAAAAACAGGGACGAACAGAAGGGGACAGGACAGGGCGCTGACTACCAACACATTTATTCAGAAAGATGAGCAGCTTATATAACGCAGTCCAACACCCACGTGACCAAGAAAATAGCAAACGCGCACAACTATCTAATACAAAAAAAAAACAAAACGAAGTACACAATATCAAAGTGACACATATCTAGGTAACGCAAAGTCAGCCAAGAACCGACAAAACCGAGAGGACCACGACGAACCGTAAGGTGCACGCATGGAAAATGATCAGTCAGCGACCTTTGCCGCCAATGCAGCACGAGGCAAAACGAAAACGAAAATAACAATATAGTCACCGAACACTACGTAAAAGTCGAAGCTAAAAGCAGGGTCGGGGCCAAACGCATAACAAAACAATACAAAACGCAACGCAAAAGCTGAGTCAACCGTTCACAGTCAAACTGAGTCAAAAAAGATGAAAGTTCCCTAGAACAAGAATTAAAAGCAGATGTGATTAAAAAAAAAACGTGTTTATAGTGGGCCTAGAAATCTGGACTCCTTGTCTGTAAGTAAAATTGAAGGCGTGCTGACGCACTTGTCTCCAGCTTTGGCTATCATCCTTGCCTCAATGATGACCCTTACTTACAGACAAGGAGTCCAGTTTTCCAGGCCCACTATAAACACTTCTTTTTTTAATCACGTCTGCTTTTAATTCTTGTTCTAGAGAACTTTCAACTTTTTTGACTCAGTTTGACTGTGAACGGTTGACTCAGCTTTTGCGTTGCGTTTTGTATTGTTTTGTTATGCGTTTGGCCCCGACCCTGCTTTTAGCTTCGACTTTTACTTAGTGTTCGGTGACTATATTGTTATTTTCGTTTTCGTTTTGCCTCGTGCTGCATTGGCGGCAAAGGTCGCTGACTGGTCATTTTCCATGCTTGCACCTTACGGTTCGTCGTGGTCCCCTCGGTTTTGTCGGTTCTTGGCTGACTTTGCGTTACCTAGATATGTGTCACTTTGATATTGTGTACTTCGTTTTGTTTTTTTTTTTGTATTAGATAGTTGTGCGCGTTTGCTATTTTCTTGGTCACGTGGGTGTTGGACTGCGTTATATAAGCTGCTCATCTTTCTGAATAAATGTGTTGGTAGTCAGCGCCCTGTCCTGTCCCCTTCTGTTCGTCCCTGTTTTTTTCGCGCTGCATTCTTTTACCATGTTCACTGACCAACAAGCCCAAACAGCCGCTTTAGTTCGATAATGTTTAGCTTCTAATCAAAAATTATGTCCAGTCGAACTTGGGGGGGAGGGCGCGTTCATATGTGTCCCTTCCTCACAAATGCTGTCGCAGTTATCAAGACTTCTCTTTGTTTGCGGATAATGAGGGCACATATTGCTCTAGCTTGTCACGGCAGCCATTAGCGAGCAGGATGCGGCTGAAATTCTCCCGAAGGTGTCGAGGTGTTGGCAGGACGAGACGTGGTGACAAGAAGTCAGCCTAGTCACGTACAAGCGAATAGCCGCAGGACAGAACCTCTCACTTTTGCGCTGGCACTTTAGTCCACGCTTGGAAATTTACTGATGTATGAATAAGTGAAGAAAGAAAGGTTCTTCAGGTATTGCCATGATGCATGGCATGTGTGCCCTGAATAGCGTTGCCGTTCACTAGAATTCGATCGAGACACCGCTTCAGTGACAATAACAAAATGTTATAATATACAAGACCGCTTACAGGGTACGCGTTCGCTCACAAAGTCCATTGGCAACTGGCCATTTCGTCGTTGTCTTCCTGCTTGTTCGGTTCCCCCCCCCCTTCTTCCCCCCCGCGTCCTTTGGCAGCGACCTACGGTGGCAGTCGCTAGTCAGAGATTGGAAGATAGAGATACAACCATTAGGGGTGAGCGAGCGGACAGCTAGTAGACCAATGCCCGCGAACGAGGTCGACCCACGTACACATCTTCATTGCGCGACAGCGTCATACCAGCTCTTCTTCAGTCCACGACCAGCAGAAATATTCAAAGTCAATGTATTGCCTTTAAAAAGAAATAAAAGGTATAATTTCATTTTCGTATACGTGTGTCGGGCCCTTAAGGGCATGGCATGTGTGGCTTAACCTCCGGCACCTGCGCGCACGCTGTGAGATTCCCTAAAGATTTCGACCACATGGGATTTTTAACCCGCTATGACGTCGCACAGAAGATGAGCTTGTTGGCACTTCGCCTCCAGCGAAATACAGCGGCCGTGACAGGGGTTGGAACAAGCGATTTTGGGGGTAGTATGCTTGATATTACTCTATGCCGCTCTAACATGATGCGTAGTGCAGTAAGTATCGTGCAATTTATTATTGTGCCAGAACTTCAGCAATGCGGCTTAAGTGTCTAATCACCGATCCGCGGCATACGTCTTGCTGACAATCCCTCAGGTGGCTATCCCATTTACGGCCGTCCGCAAGAACTAAGACTGATTAGTTTTAATCTTTTCATTTTTATCTTGAGAGCCACCGTGGTGTGCTCCGGGTATTGACTGTGCGTGTGAGCACTCAGGTAATATGTAAATTATTTTGGTTCCACGAGGGTTAAGAAGAAGAAAAAAACAAGGAACCACTGAGAAGGCAGCAGTTTTCCTTAACTGCAAAAGGTACAAAATTTGCTGTGATTTAAACTTTGGTTAACCCTTGTGAGAAGCGAAAGCTTCCTTTGCATGGCTACGTTCACAAACGCCACACACACTGCCGAATGCATTGTCTGTAAAGTGTCCATGAAATGCCCGATGCCCGATGGGGCAGTTGCCACCTGCCGCGGTGGGCAGGTTGTGATGACGTCAGTAGGTCACATGACGTGCCACGTGACACCACGTGGCACCTGTCACGTGGCTGCACTGATGCCGCCCTCTTGAAAAACCAAGCGTAGCGAAGCTTTCGCTTAAAAAAAGAAGCAAAAAACTGTCGAAACGGTCAACTCGTTGCTGGCACATGTATGGAGCAGATGACACCGAGGAAGAGTAGCAACTTCGTCTGTCAAGTGCGCACTAGTTTCTTGCGGCTCCCTTACATTGCACCGATATCATGCTAAGCCACGCGCTTTCTTGTACACGGTGAAGCCTGCTTGCCGCACGCATCTTCGCTTATCAAGTGGCCATGGCACGGCAGCTTCGAACCCTAGCGTGCACCGTTGTGATAACAGCACTCGCACGCTCAGTAGCCGCACTGAAAGGCAGCTTCCAACAATTTCCCCTGCCTGAACAAGCGGAAGGGCGCTCGCACGGGTGCCCGGGCCCATGTCGCGACTTCACAGCACGATGGTGAATATTCGATAGGTGTTACCGAGTTTATCGTGTGCACCGCAGCGTGCACTGTGTGCGCGGCCTACTGTTAACCTCATGTGCAGTGTGTGTCATACTTAGCGTGTGTCATACTGTCATACTTTCTCCGCGAACCAGGCCTCGGCTTCAGGCTCCTTCTCTCGACCTCTCTGTACCGTTTTTTACGGGTTGCAGTGGCACCGATTTTTCTCCACGTTAACAGTAGCCATTTCTCGAGTTCCCACTGAGTATGAAACATACTGTACAGGTTCCTACAACATGAAAGTGAACAACAGGTCTGCACAAAAAGGCACATTTTTAGGCTATTTCAATGCTAAAGTTGAAAGTGACGTTTGGATATCATACGCCGAGAGGAGGGCTAGTCAGCGCGCAGGAGGAAGTGCACTTGTTGGACATAATTTTGGAGTGATCATTACTTGAAAGCTCTTTGTTACATGTCATGTCATATTGGAGAGACTTGTATATTGGCTTTGTTAACTCCGCGCTTTTGTGAGGATTTTTCGCCATCATAACATCCTTTATATATTAAGGAACACATTCTAAATCCGGCTGCTATTGGCGTCCAGTGGGGGACCTAAGCAGGACTCTGTTTAACATGGGAATGGTTGGCCTATCACGAAAACTGGTGGAAGTTCCGCGGACTTGGAAGTGCACGCGGACCTCACGATTTGGTGCACCTCTCGTTCTGCAAAAAAATAAAAAAATACTGCAAATCGTGTCGCTACTGGAAGGGCCATTCACAAGCATTTATGAGAAGCAAAGGAGAGTCGAAGTACGGAAAGTTTAATTTAAGGAGTTAGGTCCAAACGGCAGTACGTTAAATTTATTAGCGCTGGTGTAAGTAGTATTTTTCAGCGTTCATTACACTCAGCTTTTCGATCAAGGCAACAATTCGAAATATCACAAGACTAACACAAGAAATAACAAGAAATAAGATATATAAACAAGAAATAATACAAGAGATATATAGTGCAGATAAAAACGATGTTTGCGCGCTATGGTCCTGCTCAAAGGGCACACTCTGTACCTTTTGCAATACTTGTTCACTAAATGAGGACAGATGACGAACATAGGGTCGCGTCAACCATTACACGTTAATTTCATGAATGCAAAAACACTGCGTGCGAGTCTTCGGTGTGTCTTTGTATTTATCCGGCTCATTTATTTTCTTTGTTATCGAAGCGGTACCGCAGCATTATTCCATACTTTTAATACTAAGCATGGTATCGTCTACATGCTGATAACTAATCCTGCTGTTGAGAAAGACATTAAATCCAGTGACAAAGACACTGAATGTCGGTGAGGATAAAACTGGTCCCTCCAGCACAACAGCTTCTATTCGCCTTGGGAAGTTTTTGTATAGTATACAGATTCTTGTCCGCATGGTTGTACAAAGAATTTAAAGCTGTCTAGCAAATTAACCAAGTCTCCCTAGCAAACCTAACAAAACTGCGCGAGCACGGTCTGAATTTTCCATGGTACTATGCAAAAAGTCGGAACCGTTTCGCTGCTACTCTCACGAATTCAAAATAGCGACATAAGGGGACATATATCTGTGACAAGTGAAAGGTTAAGCGGAATATCGCGCCAATGAGCGCGCTTTTCGCTACGACTTCTCCGCACCAACTCTTTCCGCGTGTACTAATCTCGCAGTACAGATCCAGAATTATGCTGCAGGCGCGCTTTAAACTCGCCTTTCACTTCCATACCGTGTTATCTGCGAGCAAGCTTACACGACGAGGCGGACATGAAGTGGGAGCTGCCAGTTTACGCTTGGAGTGAAAGAATGAAAGAGGGAAAAAAATACAGTACGTTTCCTGCTATCTGTGCGTTTGCGAAGTGGAACGCGCGACATCTTTCGACAGCCTTCCAGATATCCGCTCTATGGCGTCAGCAAGTCGAGGAGAAAAAATGGGTTGATTAATTCCCCCGCGCAAACGGACTTCCTGTCGCGAGCGAGTCGAACTCAGACGAAGGCTATCGAGACGCCGTCGTTGGTCGTCGCGCTCGTATACATGCATGCCAGCGAAGGCAAGGGGGTGGGTCTGCGGTCATTTGCGGCTTCCCGCGGTGTGCGCGGACAGAGTTTCCGCCTTCCGCCGCGCAGCTGGCGTATCTCCAGCCCCACCGCGTGGCAGATAATTAGGCGACTCGCGCTTGTCGCGACACGACTTCCTGACGGCGGGATCGCGCAGCGACAGAGAATTGAAAAGTGCGCGACGGGCGGCGGGCCGCAGTTCGATTGTTTTGTCGCGTCCCGATCGACGTTTTCGAAAAAGCAATCAAGCGCTCATTACGCCTTTTCGGCTAATCACCGCGGCAAACGGGCCGGGGGCATAAAGTAGCGAAAAAATATCGCGTTTCCGTCGTCGCCCGACGCGCCCGACTCTTCAAACCCTCTTTCCGGGCACCGTATCTTAATTCAGCCACGCGTCCCTCCTTCGCCCCTGAACGGTTTCCTTTGAAAATTGGCCGCTTTGTCCTCGCCTAACGGGCGCGATGACGAAGAGAGAGAGGGGAGGGGGGGGGGGGGGGGCGCTACGCGCGCAATAATCGTTACCGCACGTCCCGATAACCGAACTGGGCGCCGCGGCCTGGCATTGGCACGTTTAAGGGAGAGTGGCGCAAAGGGTAGTAAAGGCGGGGCTCGTGCGCCCCGAACTCCGAGTCTGCGCACGGGCAGCACAAAGCCATCCCCACTTGACGAGAATTAAGGAAGCGCGACACTTTTGATTTACTTGCCGCCTCTTGCGTCGCTCCGTTGCCTTGTCTTTCAACCCCGCATAGCTAAAGGTTAGAGAGCCTCGAGCCGCAAACCATCACTCGCCAGCTGAGAGTCTGGAAAGATCAGACAATAACCAGTATTTCGTTGTACTATCGGTCTCAAACGTTTACGGGGTACGTGTTCTCGGAAAAAAAAAACTAAAAAGATTCTATCGCTGCCTTGCGGCCCAGCCGCCTGGTAGTGTTACCAGCTAATGGAGCATGCTTGTTTCCACACACCTTCAGACATCTCAGGCGATGGGCTAACGCCACTGCGTCGAAACGATTTTTTTCTTCCCGCGCACCCGCTTCCCGTAAATCCTGTAAACTTTTCTAGCCGACAGTACTACTCGCACGTGAAACTATACGTTCATTACGGTTGTTCTTCGCAGCGCGGGAAGCAATATTATCTTTCTGTGACACACACACACACACACACACACACACACACACACACACACACACACACACACACACACACACACACACACACACACACACACACACACACACACACACACACACACACACACACACACACACACACACGCGCGCGCGCACGCACGCACACGCACGCACGCGCGCACACACACGCACGCGCACACGCACACACACGCACACACACACGCGCGCACACACACACACGCACGCACACACTGTCAGAAAATGAAAGCAAAAAACTCAGAGGGCCCTTAAGACTGCTTGCGTGTTGTGAAGGCGAAAGCATTAGTGTGTCATCGTGAGCGTTCGACATCGACGCAGGTTGCGCACTGAGAAATGAAGCGAAGACGCACCTCCGAACGCTGAGTAATTCTTTTGCATTAAAAAATGCTAGGATTGATTTGGAAAAACGCAGACTAGTTTAGTCATAGTCGGATACAACTCACAACTCGAGAACGTAACGGCAGACACCCCTCAAAGGAGGCCCTCTAGTTAATAGCGTCGACTGATTGCCGTGACGTCGTAGCTAATCCCTGGAGTGACATCGCGGTTGGCTGGCAGATGCCTCCGTGAAATAAGATTAACTCCTAACGCTGAGTAATGCTTTTGCATTGAAAAATGCTAGGATTGATGTGGGAAAAACGCAGAGCACTTTAGTCATAGTCAAGAAATAGGTAGATTCCATTGGCTGGAGGGCCTACTTTGAGGAAAGTTTGCCGCTTCATTATTGACTCGTATCCAGCAATTTCGGACAAATATTTTGAAAATTGGAAAATTGCAAGATACTTTTACGGTAATATTGAAGGTGTTGGTCCATTCTTCTGATATGTTGCAAAATAAAAGTGTTTCAGTCGATCGCATCTAGCAGTTCAGACTCTCGCAGAAAAGCAATTGGCAACGCTTTTGACGATAGCAAAAACGTTAATAGAAAAAAAAAATCAAGATGCCGTCGGGTAATCAGGAGATATGCTGATTGTTATAGTGAAACCTTAAATTATATGAAAAAATTGCGTTCATAAATGGTTTCCCGTTCAAAAATCTTTTTGTCCACAATTGCTGGGTATGAAATGTGCAGAGTGAATTCAAAGAAACACAATAAATATTATCAACTGGGTGTGATCACTGCGTCTGCCTGCCTGCCTGTCTGTCTGAGATCGACTTGGTGTTTTTTCTCCTAATAATAATAATAATAATAATAATAATAATAATAATAATAATAATAATAATAATAATAATAATAATAATAATAATAATAATTATTATTATTATTATTATTATTATTATTATTATTATTATTATTATTATTATTATTATTATTATTATTATTATTATTATTATTGAGTATTTTATTCACCAATCATGGTTTAAACTTTGCTGGTAGATAGGCTCGTTTTTTCGTTCTTTTGGTGCGCTAACACTAAGACCCCAGCTCACTTATTTCGCCACGGTGCATCTGACTCCACCTGTTGCCCACCGGTTACCTAGGTGGGCCACCAAGGTGGTCTCCCTAGGTGGCAGGTGGGCCACGCCATCTAGGTCACGTTACTTCCTGACGTTAACACAGCCTGCCCAGCGCGGCAGGTGGCAGTGCAATTAATGATTGGTCGCAAACGGCTGCTCGGGGAGAGCAACCTGGGTCGCACAAGCCCCACAGGTGGCAGCACCTGCCATCGCAGGCAGTGACGCTTCGCTTAACCGCTGCGCCAATGCACCACTGGGCATTCAGGAGCCCAGGCGCCGCGGGGGCTCACTGGTTATGGTGCTCGGCTGCTGACCCGAAAGACGTGGGTTCGATCCCGCGCGCGGCGGCCGCGTTCCTAAGGAAGCGAAGCGCATAAGACCCCCGTGTGCTGCGCGATGTCAGCGCACGTTAAAGAACCTCAAGTGGTCTAAATTAATCCAGAGCCCTTCACTACGGTGTCTCTCATGGCCCATGTGTAGCTCTGAGACGTTACACCCCAAAATTCGATACAATTCAGTTCAACGCGATGTAATTTTTTCTCTTTTTTTATTATTCGGTTATATAGGTATTTTGTCGCAAGCTGCTGTGTGTGTCGGCGTCGGTCTCGGCTCACTTGTTTAGTGGGTTAGCCATCGCTATTATTTTCTGCGCAATACTGACGGCGAAAGAGGCACCGCCGACGAATATTTTCGGTTTTCTTAGGATGACTGCTACTGTGCAGTTGAACTCCGAAACTGAGGCGGTAAAAGCCGAAAGCTGTAATGCCCAAGATGACCAGTGGATTTGGTCTATCTCAAAAAGAAATCTATCTCATGTAGATTATGATCCAATTTCTTGACTTTCCAGGTGATGGCATGAAGACAATGTGAATAAGAGTATGTGCACTTGCTTTTCGAAGCTATCTGATAGTCTCGAATGCCTCCACGGTGGTCCGCCTATACCGGAAGGACATTTCAACCGGATCCATTTAAGAAGCCTAGCGTATCAGCGCAAGACTGGAAACTGAACGGAATGGCATTTGCGTCGTAGATGTTTTAAAGGCCAAAGTAACGCGAATATCTTTCCTATTTCGATAAAAATTTCTCGCTGCGACAGAGCTCAGTAACGGGTGGCAGAGTTTATACACACACCGTGCATGGCCACACGCATAAGTGGCAGCTCAGGGCAGACGGTATCTTGAACACCGCAAGTGCATTTAGACCTGTTGGATTGTGTCTTTACGAGCTACAGGTAGTAAGCAGAATCAGCTCTGTATGCGTCATGCATTCCGGTATGTATGTTGGGTCCCCATCATATGTGTGGGCGAAGAATTCCTTTTTATGCTAAACGTGTAACTAAGCAGGGCCTTCCACCAGTACATGACTTTTCCTTTCGATCTCTTTTTCATCCCAGTGCTTAACAGAATAAAGCTCTTATTACTTAACAACAGGAGTGAACAGCTTCTATTAAAGATATCAACACCCGGTTTTATGCACACCTAAAGAAAGAACACAGGAAATGCCGTCGCCTCGAAAATGGCACTTCCGCTCCCCTCACACTGCTCGTGAATCTTGATTTAGCATGCGCCGAGAATATCCTGCGAACGCGGCTGTCAGAGCGTTCATCATGTGTACATGCTCTGAGCAAGCATCGAGTAGGCGGTCTGTAAGCGCGCGAGCATGCATGGGCACGCGGCTGCACAGCAAACGTATATGAAAGATTACGTCTTGACAACGTAGGCCGTCGTGCATAATTACATGCAAATTTTCCAGTAACGGCAATACGGTTAGCCAGAACCAACGCGTTCCTCTCGCTCTAAATATGCGCGCCGTAGGCGACACATCCCGCAGTCTGCTTTCTGCATTACTACATTTGACGCCGGCGTACAGTGTGCTGGCTCGTTTTTTTTTTTTTTTGCGACAGACCGAAGCACCTTACCACCGGTTTTCCAAATCAAATGGGTGCATAAAGGCTAAATAATTTGACGTTGAGTTATAACTTATAAGCAACTTGCAAATACAGAGCAAATACGTCCCTGCAGTGTCGCTTTCCCAACCGCTCATTCTCATTTAATACGTTCCTCGCTTGGATTTTGATCTTCAGAGGGAGCGTTTCAGCAGCTTGCATGCCGCATTGCTCGTTCCATTCCATCCTACAGTCTGCACACGTATACACGCCTCTACATCTGTACCGATCTACACATCTGTGTTTGTCTATCTAAGTCGTTAATCATGATTACTGATGTATTGATACGCTGCCTTTGTTGCTATGAATGTGTGCAACCAGTGTTTCTCGTTGTGATTAAAAAGTGTGTTGTATTTTCGCAGCGAAAATGTTAAATTCATCATGGTTGAAGCACCTCTGCTGATGAGAAGCGCAGTGTGGAAACGCAACTGAGAATCAGCTCGTCACCCAGCGTGTTCAGGGAATAGGTGTAGTGTATACATGTAAGCGCCCACCACTCTCCATCTACAAGAAACCTGTACGGCAAGCACACCGCAATCGATTCATGTCAGTCTGCACCAGTCTGCGTTCCTTTCTCCACGGATGTGAGTCCTATTGCTGCAGGATTTTCGCGCACACGAACATCGGTGTCCTGTCTTGCAACCCGTTGCCGTAGGGTTCCGAGGTATACGCTATACGCGAAAAAAAATAAACAAGGAGTACAATGCACAAGCTCCAATGTGCAGGCCGAAATGGAAGGCCCGAGTGCTTTATAATCCGAACCAATGCTGCGATGCATTCAGAGTTGTATTGTCATCAATCGTGTATGCTTCGTTCATCTACTTCACTGTGTCGGCACAACGGTAAACGGCAAGGTTGCGCCATAGGTTTTCTGTTCAGGTTATATGCCTGGTCAACGAGGGACCGAATTATTAAGCCTAATCCGACTACATGGGCGCAATTTTTGAACATAAGTGATGTGTTTAATTCATTTGCAAACCATTTTTTGCATCCCAGCTCTTTATTGACAATGTTGTCAGAACAAGATTTTTTTTTTATTTAGATGCTTCAAAATGAAGAGCTGACACCGATGAAAACATAACAAACGCCAGAGCGCTGCATCTTGGCTTGAGGGCAACATCTGACGAGCAAACAACCAGGAAATTTTATCATTATCGCTAACGACAATAAGCGCAGTGGAGTCACTATCTCGAAACAGCGTGCATAGGGATTGCACTATTTCAGGATTTATTTTACTTGCTCATTGAATCCTAAAAAGAGTTGTGAGTGGTTACATAACACTAGAAATACATAAAGAAATTTAGTGAATAATACGACCAAACTTCTGATTATTCTGTTCATTGCTACATAATTCGATGCGAAAATGCTTATTAGTGCTGACGCCGACAGATTCAGCATGAAAGCGCGTCCATTCGAGCGATGCACGAGGCAAGGAGGACTGGTACAACGTTACAAGCTTGATTTCCAACTTTGCTGAAATGGTTAACGCGGTTTCACGTAACAATGAGAATTTTGCATAGTACGGCATTATGATAATGTTCCGACGGGGTGCTAGAACTTTAAAGGTTAACTTTCGTATTTGTGACGCTCATGGTACGGTTAAAATTGGACATCATAAAAACAGCAACATTATTCTGGACCAGTTCCAGCAAAGTAATTAGTTTTATCCCATACAGTGGTAGTGTATTTCATTTATGACATGTTAGTATTTTGCAAAGCAATAACTTCAAGGATGACTGGGTTTTAGAAAAGTTAAGGCGTACTTATCTCATCTTGCGGTCTTAGCGCTGTTCGGGATGTAGTCCAGGTGAGGTCAGTAGAGATGTGAACACCAAGATGTTTTTTTGTAATGGCAATTTCTAAAAAACGTTAGTTCGGCTGCGCACAAAAGTAGTGTTAGCACATCGGGACACGTGCATGATTTATTTATATTACCATTTAATTCCATGAGCCATCGTCAGTTGTTTGCTGTATTTCAGGAAATGCAAATCAATCGTCCACAAATAGATGAATGGTGGTAACACAAAGCAAGGAATATCATTGGCGTAAGCAAGAAATAAAGGCGGTACAAGAATGACCACTGTAGAACACCCGAGTAAACTTTACTGAATGATGAATTATTGCTGTTAGCAGAAAGAAACTGTCATCGACTAAGAAAAAATATCCAAGCCATTTCTAAATGTCGCTATCAGTATTCATTTGGTTTAGTTCGTGAAGTAATAAACGCAGTGTCATATCCGGTCGAATGCTGCAGAGAAGGCAAGGAAAATCAATCAGCTTCTGATACGCGATCAAAAATGATGCGACGTCAGTGAAGCAGACAATCTGGATATCGCAGGAATATAACCCTCCCCCATTTGAGAATTTTTACCCAGGAAAACAATGCTGAACCCCCCTTTTTTGACGAAACAGATCGAAGAAGTGCATCTTCGCCCCCGACCGCCCCCTCCAAGAGTGACCCATGAATTCGCCTCGGCTTCAAAAATTGCTCTATATGTAAGCAAGTACAGCCTTCTTTTTCGCAGGTTTAGTATAGGCAGCCGTTGTGTTTTCCTTCCTTCTCTCTCTCTCTCTCTCTCTCTCTCTCTCTCTCTCTCTCTCTCTCTCTCTCTCTCTCTCTCTTCTCTCTCTTTTGCTGTTGTTGAGAGAGGAATAATGTTGATCATGGTAAATAATGCAGAACGTCTTCCAGGTTCGACTTGCTCCATTACGTTTCTCGAAGTCAACTTTGGGAGAGTTTGCTGTTTATTTAGATTTAAAAAAAAATAAAACAGAACGGAAGTACAAGACGAAGAAAACCTCTGTCATTGTCCCCGTCCCGTTCGCACTGCGACAAATTCTTGTATTATGTGTTTACAGATGACTGCCCCGCATATAAACCTGATGACTGCCCCGCAGCGAACCAGCCCCTGGTTCCCCTAAAACATCCTCTTTTAAAGCCTATGTCCGCGCACTCAGTGGGACAACAAATAATTGGATAAATTCCCAAACACTCGTTGAATCAGAGCTTGGGAAAAGGACGACACAGCAAATCAAAGATATGGGAAACAAAATAAGTATTCCCCATGCAGTGCTACACAAGTAATTTCACTCTCCACTAGCTCAGCCAACACCCTCGCTTTCCCACGCGCTGCATACTTACATACTCATAAAATACAAACATAATAAAACACACGTTCGCCGAAAACCCGTCCCCCAGGCAGGCCCATTGAATTGCCATCGCTCAAAACCTCAGGGACAATGACATTCGCAGTCGGCGGACGAACACAGTCTGTCCGGCAAAGCACGTCTCCTGTGTCTCCACTGCGTGTGCGCCTCACTTCAGAATGACGTGCGCCAACCAGCGGTCTTTGTCACCTGCGAAGCCGTTAGTAGGAACCGACTCGTTGACGATACGCCATCTCGGATCGCAGCAAAACACAACATCCGCAACCGGCAGCGGCACCTTCGAGTATAGGACGAAATGGAGCAATGCGGACGACAGGTTGCTTCCCGCGTGCGGCAGCCCTTACGGTGGACACATCGACAAAGGATGCTCCCTTCCGGTTTCGTCGAATACTACAACGTCTCAATACACCGCCAAACGCACTGACCAACGCTTTATTCAGTAGCGGCTGCGACTGATCTCCTTGTTCTCCTGTCAGGCTTGACAGTCCAGCCGCGGTGCCAAAACACACACACGCAAGCACACTGCGCACAAAAGTGTTGCGCTCGGTCCGTCCATCCGCCCTCGGGGCTCGTGGAAAACTAGCCGCGCACACAACTCCCTTCCAAGTGTGCTGCATAACATCTTGGAATGAAGCACACACATACACACAGCGCTCGCTATATTCGTAAGTAGGATTTCTCTACTGATGCGCGCGACAGCAGCCTTTTGTTTATAAGTCAAGAAAGAGTGGTCACATGCCAGGTAAATACTTTATTCCGGAAGCGATGCCGGGCAGACTGGCTTTAATCAAATACAGTGTTTGCTGTGTCAGTTAAAATCCTGCTTTATTTGGTGACACTAAATGCGTAAGAAAATGCAGAATAAATCTTTGAGATCACTTGCTTCAGACGAAAATGGCAACAGGCAAGCCCGCTGGGCATCCCAAGTTGTATATTAGGAAAGTTGAATTATCCAAGTAAGAACAAGGAAGTAGATGGAAGCATTGTTTGTATCGTCTATAATGTTAATTTCGTCATGAAGTTTGCTAATGAATGAAAGCTGTGATAAAGAAGGGTGATGGCAAAAGCCAGAAATATAAATTTCTAGTGGTCAAGAGTTACTGATGCCCAGAATATGCCCAAAACGTTGTTGGTGTGGAGACATAATGGTGGAATCTTTTTCGCGGCAGTGTTATGCCCTGGATGCACTCCAGCCCAAGTGGACTAAAACGCTGACTCTCGTCCGGCGTAGCCTGGCAGCGGCGACAGCAAGCCTCCAGTGAAAGCAGTCATCGCGGCTCTGCCAGTGCACTTTCATCTATACAGGACACGAAGATAATGACCTAGGCCAGCCGTAATTGACCCTCCCGAGAGGACCCGGGTGTGAGCTGGGTCAAAGCCTCCTAAGCTTTGACTGGGTCCAGTCACCTCACGTTTGACCGCGGCATCCGTCGTCAAAGGAGCAGCTTTCAGCGAGTGGTTCCCCTACCCCGCGTGGCCTTGCGCGTGGCCTTAGTCTTGGACTTGTGGCCCTACACTGCGGGCCACACCTGCAGACCGTGGGCACGCCACTCGCGGACCTTCCGGTATCTGCGTGACTCGGCGTTTACATGAGCAAGACAAAAGTCGGATCGAGTAGGCTGTCGGGCTGAAAACTGGCTGTCGGGTTCATGCATACGCTAGGGGGTCGAGATAAGCGATCGTCCAGTCGGGCCAGCCCGACTGCAGAGGGTGGGTTGACTCGCAGCACCCTACGCAAATTACAGTTAATCCTCATTCACGCTTGGGGAAAGCATTTTCTACAAGGGAGAACAGAAGCGGGCGCCGGTTTACTACACGTTCGGTCGCGCCTCGCTGGGCGCACCCCGAGAGTCGACTCACTAGCATCAAGTTCATGTAAACAGAGAGTCCAGTTGGGTTGGCCTTGCTCAACTCGACCCCCGACTCGACCCGCAACGTCGGGATGATGTGTGCGAGGCTATAGATGGAATCCTCCTCATCCTCAAGCTCGGCACGTGACGGAGGCCTGTTCTCTGATGAGAGAGTGTGCGATTAGTGCTACAGTGAACTTTTCAAGACATGTCTTCCTCGGGTGGACCGGCCTCCATCTAGGGAATTCAGGGAAGGAAAACCCTATAAAACTCGGCATCGAGTACGGCCGAGAAGCTCCCTCTCACCGAGGCTCCCTTGATGTTCCCTTTTTACTTAGCAACACTCACAGTTGCTCCTTACGTGCACATAATGTAAACAGTTGTGTAAAGTTTTCCTGCTTTCCCTCGTAACCACGTCTCCGATCTTGCTCGTCCCTTATCCAGCCGGGCCATGCTACCTTTAGTCTCAAGAACAGCGAGAAAAACTGCATCTCGGTTGGTTCGTTCGACCTCGGCGATATATCGCAAATCTGTGTGTGTTATGAAATATTTCGTGATCAAACACTTGCGACAACCGTCAAGTTTCAATTATTGCGATGATTGCGCAACAAGTGTCGATTGGTGACGAAAGGAATGTCTGCTTATTAAAGACACTTCTATGTTATCGTACCAGAATCGATACGCTCGATGGTGGAAGATGAACACTGCTCCTCTCGCACCCCTATAGCACGCTGGCGATGAGTATTGTGCGTTCACCTATAGAGGCTCGATTTCGTGCACGCTGTCGGAGGTTGGATTGTGCGTGGAACGTTCGCCATTTAAAAATTTGCGCAGTGTTTACGCTATGTCGCTTATGGGCTAAACTTACGAGAACTGTACTGCTTGAGCTCGTTGATAGCTTTCTGCGGCTTCGGGTGTTTTTTTTTTTTTCCACAAGCCGCACCTGCTAGGAGAGCCGAGTTCGCCAGCGCTGCGAGTTCTCTCTTCAGCATTTCCACCTTCAGCTTCATATGTTCGCTGAGGAAATGGACTGCATGATCCTTGTCCTCTGGCGGTGTTGCGCATATCTTGTCATGCAGGAAATGGGTGGCGTCAAAAGCCTGCATTCCAGCCCTGTGAGCTAAAACTGTCCCAAATTTCGATGTGACCAATTAATTTTGTGACAGAAGCCACAGGAGCAACGAAAAGGTTGGATCCAAGCATTGCCCCTTGTTTCTTTAGTTAGTGCTAGGTAAAATAAGTTTTAAATAAGGTTTAAAGTAACCTGTTACATTCAATGAGTATTTTAGGCATGGTGCATCATCTTCAACAATGTGCAACATGAGGTGTCCAGTGTTTAAAATTGCATGCCAGAACGCACACTGACTGATTGGCACCTGTTCAGCTAAGTCGCTGAAGCTCCGTATAGTATCGTTTTCTTCGGACCGAAGCGTCTTGAGGCTGTCTGCAAAGGCACTTTATGGATCCATCCATCCATCCATCCATCCATCCATCCATCCATCCATCCATCCATCCATCCATCCATCCATCCATCCATCCATCCATCCATCCATCCATCCATCCATCCATCCATCCATCCATCCATCCATCCATCCATCCATCCATCCATCCATCCATCCATCCATCCATCCATCCATCCATCCATCCATCCATCCATCCATCCATCCATCCATCCATCCATCCATCCATCCATCCATCCATCCATCCATCCATCCATCCATCCATCCATCCATCCATCCATCCATCCATCCATCCATCCATCCATCCATCCATCCATCCATCCATCCATCCATCCATCCATCCATCCATCCATCCATCCATCCATCCATCCATCCATCCATCCATCCATCCATCCATCCATCCATCCATCCATCCATCCATCCATCCATCCATCCATCCATCCATCCATCCATCCATCCATCCATCCGGCCGCCCGTCCGTCCATCCGTCCCCTTTGAAACTTAATGGTGGCAGTTGCCACCATGCTCGGCTTTTTTTCGTTCTTTATGTTTATTTAACTGAGTATAAATTGGTATTAAAATCCGCAATTTCCTTTAAATAAGTTTTGAATGCTACACTTCTAATCTTATATCATTTCTCTGCTTTTGAGCCATCAATCTTCCAATCGCTTTTTGCTAACTTCCTCCGCAAGTTTATTTACATGACCCTAGGACATCAGGGAGAGCGACTTACCCTAGTGGCGTCATCTGGTTGTAAAACAGGAACCAATTTGTGAACAAACCGACGAAAATATGGTCACCCCGCCTCCAGGAGTAGGAGGAAAAAACTTTATTTGGGCCAGCACTAAGTCCTAGTGAAGAAGAACGCTTGCTCCGCCAAGACCCGCTGATGATCTGCCGAGCCCGAGTGAAGTCAAGCACTCTAGGAAGGAGGTGGAGAGTAAGGGAGATAAGTAGAATTAACGCCAGTGTTACATCAGTACAGAATGTGTTCTGTGTCTGCCTTGATCTCTGGACAGCTGGGACAGTGAGCTGTGTCACTCCATCCGAAGTTGTACTGCATTAGTGGAGTGAGGAGAGTGTTAGTTTGAACTTCTCGAAGGACGTGTGCTTGTTCCGTGGTCAGTGACAGGTGAGCGTGGGGTGAATTTTGCGATCTTCCCTGGTGTTCTGGTAGTGAACAGCTATTTGCTGTTTGTATGTTGCGGCCTCTTCCACTGTCGTTGGATTTGGTCAGGGAATCGAAGGCACCCGTAAGGTGACCTCGCGGGCCCGTTGAGGGACCAATTTATTTCCCCCTGATCCTAGCATGGCCAGGTATCCAATGCAGGGTGATTAAAATGTTAAGAATGCTGTTATAAGTTGCTACTAGAATGTTATATAGGTGGGTTTCCAGTAGTTTGCGTTGTATATTGTCGATGGCTTTGCTGGAGTCGGTATAGATGTTGATGTTAGTGGTCTGGTGTTTAGTGACTAACGGTGCTTCCTGTATGGCATATATTATCGCGTGAGTTTCTGGATTGGTTATGTTGGAAGGTTGGAAAATAGCCCTGCTGTGCCAACCAACCTCACACAAATACCCTTAACGCCACATGTGGCCAAAACAATGAAGCGTCTTGCATTGAACAGGCTAGAAGAACACCTGGAAAGTACGAAACATTTTCCGCACCAGTTAATAGGCTACCGCAAAAAAGTCTCCACGCAGAACTTATTTCACGTACTACACAGCACGCTTCTGCAGCCAAAGACAGCGCAAACCAATAACTTCTCGCAATAGAGATAAAAAAGGCCGCCTCGATGACTGCGTGTTTACATGAACTCGATCTTAGCGGGTCAAGACCGGCGCGACTTGAGTGGCGCCCAGCGTGGACCAGTGCAGTGCGAGCCTATAGCCTCGTTTCCATGAGCCCGACGCTAGCAGGTCGAGTCTGGTCGCACCAGATGCCGGTCTGACTCACTCAGTTTGGCTCGGCCGCGTTTATATGTTCATATAAACGCGGCCGAGCCGAACTGATGAACATATAAACGCCGCCGAGCCGAACTGAGTGAGTCAGACCGGCATCCGGCCCGTTTCTGTCGGGCCTAGTCTGGCCGATATCGCCGCTACACCGAGAGTCGGGCAAGGAAGCCATACGCCGACGCTATAAATGTGGAGGAGGAGGTACGCCCAGACGAACAGTTCTCGGTTCCTTGCTCAGCACCAACCCGACCAGAGAGGGGGCGCTTAAGCGGCAGTGTATGCATGCTCCTTCCAAATAGGTCGGTCCGAGTCAAGCTACCCGCTGCAGTCGGGCCGACCCAGCCCGACCCGGCGGTCGCTTAACTACTCGACCCCCTCACGTTTACACGAGCCCTACAGCCGGTTTTCAGCCCGACAGGCTTACTCAATTTGACTTTTTGAGTCTCATGTAAATTGTCATTATAGTCGGATGCAACTAAAGAACGAAGCGACGGATGCCCCCTCAAAGAAGGCCTTCCAGCCAATGACCTCTACCGATTTTCATTACGCGGCGGCTATTCCGATTAAGCCGTGGGAATAAAAGGCACAGGGTGAAGATTGGGGGGGGGGGGGGGGGGGGGAAATAGGTGAGTGACATGCAGAACGGGCAGGTGGTGGTGGGATAACATAAAAATCTATAATACCTACCAGTGTGCAAAGGCGGCGTCGAAGATCGCTGCACTCCGCCGCAAGTCTCCAAAGCGAGGCGGCAGCAGTGCAAAGCACCTACATCCCTCTTCCAACTAACCCGACTTAACTTGCAGTCGGGCTGTCCACGCCCGACCCATTAACGTTTACATGCACCCGGCAGGCGAATTTCATACCGACGGTTCTACTCGACCCTACGTTGTCGGATTCATGTGAACGCCCAGGGTGCGTGTTTCGCGACATGCACGTCACGGCCCGCGCTCCGGTAGAAAGACTGGGCAATAAATATCCGTCTCTCCGGAACCGTCGATCACCCAAACTGGTGCCGTTCGTCGCCTGAGTAGCCTCGGTCACTATCTTACAATTAGGCGCTCGCGTAAACTTGAGCCGCGTGTCTTCCTGCCAGCATCTCCTGTTTACCGAGGCAAATGCAACTACTATACGACGACGCGATGAGATCTCGTTAGAACGGTCCGACGCGATTCTGCGCAGACCTGACGATTTCCTTGCCCCAGGAAATCAGAATCAGTTGGGTGCATGAGAGCTGAATGCGATGTAGCTGCAATGTATTGCTCTTATTTCTTAGGCTGGCAAGCTCCGTGCCTTATCTGGTGACTGTTGCCAGTCTGTTTGTAATTATATAATTGGTTTTTGGGGAAAGGAAATAGCGCAGTATCTGTCTCATATATCGTTGGACACCTGAACCGCGCTGTTAGGGAAGGGATAAGGGAGGGAGTGAAAGACGAAAGGAAGAAAGGGGTGCCGTAGTGGAGGGCTCCGGAATAATTTAGACGACCTGGGGATATTTAACGTGCACTGACATCGCACAGCACACGGGCGCCTTAGCGTTTTTCCTCCATAAAAACGCAGCCGCCGCGGTCGGGTTCGATCCCGGGAACTCCGGCTGCGTTTTTATGGAGGAAAAACGCTAAGGCGCCCGTGTGCTGTGCGATGTCAGTGCACGTTAAAGATCCCCAGGTGGTCGAAATTATTCCGGAGCCCTCCACTACGGCACCCCTTTCTTCCTTTCGTCTTTCACTCCCTCCCTTATCCCTTCCCTAACAGCGCAGTTCAGGTGTCCAACAAGTCTGTTTCCTGTTCCCATTTTCCTGTGTCTGACTTCATGTTTTCAAACCAAATAAATGAATGATAAAGAGGGCTGCATTGTAACCATTGTTGTTGATCGCTCCGAGTCCTCAGAGCGAGATGAATGAAGCTGCGCGCTCTCACATTTGCCGCGTGTGGTCCTTCCGATGTTATCCTGTATATGTTATCCTAAAGTTCTAACTAGCGTGTTCGGTATGTTGTACAAGTGCTCAATATAGATGCTCAGTAACGTTTTGGAAGACATTACTGTTCGTATGCAACGTTTAAAAAACACTAAAGGTAGGACACTGCAGCAAGGTTCGACCCAAACAAGAAAATAACGTTACCGTCCCTTTTCGGTGCTACTCGGGGACAGCCGGCGCCAGCAGATGAGGTGCTGAATTTTCCCCTTCTGGCACGCGGAACGCTTCGTGAAGGGATCGCGAGCCTCTCAAGTCGGCAATCGTGACAACCCGGCGCAGATAGCAAAAGTACCAGCCCATCACACACGCCTCCTGACCTGTGAATATATAGCTTCGAGAATATGGCCCCTCGCTTGCTATCGCCCACTACACATTTCATTTCTGTGCCAACAAGTCACGAGTAACCCATGGGGCTGTGTGAGGTTCTGATAAACAGGATCTAGCCGTCGGAATTTTCTCGTGTTTACGAAGCATTTTCCGGACGCCAGGTCGCGTACACAGGCGCGAGAATATCCGGCCATTACTAAAGCTTCTGCGCTCAACGGCGAAGTTGATATTCCCGCGAAATGATCATGTATGGGGCTAACCCTGGATGTTGTGTGTCCCAGAAACTATAGGAAATAGAAGAATAAAAAAAAACGACAGAAGTGCGATCGAAACTCCTCGCAAAGGTGGCGACAAGGTCCCCCAAGTCGGGCCGCACTGCTGCATCTGCCCCTGACTCCTCGTCCACGGCGTCCTATAACGCTCGTTAAAAATCGTCAAAGCGCTCATCCGGGCACCACCAGCGTTCCGCTTGTTAAATTCGACCTCAACATTTACTGGCTGTTTCGCTCAAGGACTCGAGAGGGTTTGTTGACAGTGCGAGGGAGCGCGCGCGGTTTTTACAGCCCCTGCCAACGCCACGCAGCCAAAAAGAGACGAAGAAAACGGAAGGAAGGTGAGCTGTAAACGAGCGCCGTCGGAGCTCGCTCGCAGGAAAGGCATGAGTGCACATCCGAGAGGTCGAGGGAAGCAAAAAGGGAAGGGAAATAAACCCATCCGATTTGCGAGAGTTCTTTCGCATTTCGAAGTCCGCTCATATCCGAGAGGCGGAGAACAAAAAAGAGGAGGAGAGCAAGATAAAGCGGGGAAAAGAGAGCAGCCCCGGGCCGCGCTGAAGCACCGAGAAGACCTTTACTGCGCCATTATTTTGGACGCCATAATTCCTTATCCGACAAATGTTTAAAACAGGGCGTCCGCTGTGTGCGCTAAAAAACGCGCCGAGTGGGACGCGCCTGGATATGCCGCGAACGCGCTCTCGCCGGGCCCCGAATCGCGCAGCAGACAGTTCTGCCGACGACAACACGTCCCGGAGGAGCGCCATAACGACGGCACTTTTACGACCCGGGGTTATAAAATGTCCCTCCCGCCTCGGCGCGTATACGCACATATATATTTCATCCCCCGGTATCTATCGGCCGCAGCAGCATACGGTGCATATGTTTCCAAGTTATAAACAGGGCCGTTTGCCAAAACTCGCTCTACAACCGCGGGCAAACCAGCGCGCCTTTTTGCTCTAGTTGGCCGCGCCGCCGCACCTGGCAGCGCCGTTTGCAGCGGCAGCCCGTAGATGGCGCGACGCGTCCTGAGCCGCCGCGCAAAACGACACTCGACGGCGCCATTACTGGCGCGCGCGCGCGCGCTGCTCCGGTGGCGACGCAGCAACAACTGCTCTCCGGAGCGCGGCGGCGCGCGGACTCTTAATTCGAGATTTATAACCGTGTTCTCACCAATCGCGGCGGCTTTGATGCCCGCGCTCCTCCGGGCCCCTCGCTCTTCATGGCGCCATAAATTACGGCATTCCCGGGCTGCAGATATGACTTACATCGAAACCCCTAAGTTGTATATATCGCTGATAATAATCCCTGCCTCGGTGCGGCAATAAAGCGCCAGATTTATGTCTCCATTATATTTCACTCTCGTTTCCTTTTCTCGCGCGCCCGTATGTGTTCCATAAAAGAGGGAGGCCGTGTCTGGGTTGTTTTTGAGCAGCGCTGCCTTTGTGGACTGCCCGGCGGACGCCCAAGACGACGTTATGTGGACGTGCCCTCTGGGCCCCGTGGACAACGCCGTTTTCGCGCTCCCTCCCTTTACGGCCGGCATAAACTGCACCGGCAAGCACGCATTTACATAACAGTCGGCGGAGGGCAAGGTATGCTGGACGAGTTTATGTTACGGCGTCGCCTTTCCGGTGAGAAAAACAGGCGCGCTCCCTGTCAGTGCTGGGCGGCCGTTAAAGTCTGCGCCGCCGCTATCTATCGCCCCCTCGCCCAGCGCAATGTCAATAGCGCCTTGTTTCGCCAGCGCTCCTCTCACGATTACGCCCGTCGTGCCGTATACATTGGGGTTTCGCACGCTAGTCGAGAGCGCTGCGGTGAAGCCGGTAAGCGTGGAAGGTCCCGTCCCGCACGGCCTTTGTCGGTATGAATGCGCGACACGGTTTTCGCAGCCCCACGGGAGAGTAATGCATGGAGTTGGCCACCCAGTAACACGCTGTGACAACTTTCGGGCGATTAAACTAGCAAACCGAGGAGTATCGCTTGTGAACGCAGCAATGAAGACCCGTGGCTGTCCCCATAATGCCCCTCTGTTGATTCGAATGACACTGTAGACGGCGCGTTGTGAGAGAGTGCGCTAGAATGGCACGATGCGCCATAGAGCTTGACAGTTTAATAATGTAGCATTTCAGCGACAGCTTGCAAAATAGAAATTGTATGGCAGCCAACTGCGCCACAGCCAGGGTTGGATCTAGCATACTATATGCGTTTTCTTGGAATTTTGTGAAGGCTCGATCTTGGTGTAGCAGAACGCTTATTCAAGATGGCTACATCGCTGTAAGGCACTGCCACATTACGTCATCATTAGCTGCAGGATGACACGAGGCTCTAGCTGGTGGCTTCGCCACATTATATATATATATATATATATATATATATATATATATATATATATATATATATATATATATATATATATATATATATATATATATATATATATATATTAGCAGACAAGGTAAAGTAAATGAGGGGCCCATTTGACAAACTGATGAAGGGATGCATAAGGGAACGTTATTTTGTTTATGTGTTGTGCTTATCAGTGGGATAATATTACTTAGATTAATAAATCGATTAAAGAAAATTACTTATAAAGCAGCAGAAAAAACAACCATGCCGCCGGTGGGATCCGAACCCACGACCTCCGAATATCGCGTCCGGTGCTCTCTCTCTCTCTCTCTCTCTCTCTCTATATATATATATATATATATATATATATATATATATATATATATATATATATATATATATATATATATATATATATATATATATATATATATATATATATATATAAACAGACTGAAAATATTGCTAAACCAAGCGCTGGAGTGAGTTTGCAGATGATGAAGTCGACTGACTGGGCTTACTTTTGATGCCTAGTTAGCAGTCAACGTGAGCAAAAAAGTGCACCATTGCATTGCAAATGGTAAAAAATAAGGGTTAACGTACCTGTTGATATTTTTGAGAAGCAGTGTCAGTTAGGCATACTAAAAAAGGTGCTCCTTGCTCTCGGCTACCCGAGCATACATTATTTACGTTTCACTAACTTTTGCCCGCACCCTTTTGCCAACTGCGTATAGTAAAAGCTAGCGTAGCGACCATTCCGTCTAAAATATGCACAGCTTTTTCTTGTTGTTGACTCTGGTGAAAGGTTTGGAGACTTTTAGCGCTTAAAAAGTTGGGACAGATAAGCGTTGCAAGAACATGCAGAACTCAGTTCAATTATTTTTTTGCACTGAATTGCCAACACACGAAGATATTGGTTCGGAAAAAAGGGAGGATACTTTCACCGAGCGTAATTTGCCAGCATCAAAAAAAAAAAAAAAGAAGAGGAGAATGCTTGCTGAATGTCGTGCCTTGAGCGATGATGACGAATTTCGAGTTTGCTTTGTAACGGGACGTTCGTTGCAAAATACTGCACAGCTCAAACAATTTTCGCGGAAGTCCATAACCTAGAGCACGAGCGCAGCAATAACTGTGCAGCGTTGAGACACCGCTGCTTTCGGCTGCGGAACAAAAGGCTGGGGTGCGGTCTAAATGCCTAGGGAATTGCGCAGCGGCTGGGCGTCGACACACTGTCACAAGGGCGGCGATCGCACGCGCCGCAGGCCATCCCTTGGATCACCGGATGGACAGCGGGAGATCTGCTTATCCCGCTAATCCGCGACTAACCACCGCGTCCGGTGGGGCCGAAAAAGCGCGCTCGCGGTCATTAGGCGCGCGCACAAAGGACACCTTACTGCCGGCGCGGGAGACAGCGCGTGCTCAAAGGAGACGGGTGGATCGTCTCCGGTGGTCCGGCGCGTCGCGCCCAGCGAGCGAGGGTGACCCTTCGCCGAGAGCGCGCCTCCTTTTCCTCCTGCCACTCGATCGTCGCCATGACAGTCGCGTCTGGTTCTTTCTTCTCCGGCGCGAATGATGCGATTCTGAAAGATTAGCGTGACCGAAGAGGAAGACCCGGCGAGCGGACAACTCTCTTTCTCAATTCGACGCATTCATCCGCGAAAGAGAGGAGCCGCCGTAGCGGCCGAAGGCGCTCTCTACCTCGCCGCGCTAGCGAGGGAGAAAGAAAAGCTCTTTCCTCCTCCGCCACGACTCGCCAAAGAAAGACCGCCCCGGCTCTGACAACAAAAGCTGACATAAATCATGCCTGATTGGCAGCTCTGACAACGGGCTGATGGATAGCGTTGTAAAAGTTGACAGCTGGCCCGACGCCAGATCATTAGCTCGGCCGGGCTTCCATTGGCCGCGCCGACCGCGGGGAACCACGGGGGAAAGGAGAAACCGGAAATTGATGGGCGTGACGTCACGCGTTGGCTCCTCCTCCGGCACACCGGATGTTGGGGCTCCGCGCGCACGTGACGTCTCCGCCCGGAGAGGCGCGATCCGGCGAACGCGTCGCACGCGCAGAGCTCGCCGCGACTTGCAGCCGTGAGGAGCGTCGTCGACTTCGCTGTTGCCTTCGCGATCTCGCAGCGCCCGCGCCGGCCTGTTTTTGTTCAGCTGAGACGGACGTTTCGCGCGCCGTGGACTGATACACAGCTCTCGAGGACACTCGCCTCCTCGGAGGCTGGATTACTTGGCACTGCACGCGGATTACTCACCTGCACCGACTGCGCCGGACTCGCGTGCGTCCCAAGTTCCTCTTCGCCCTTGTCGGGGTTCCATGACCCATCGCCATGCTGACCTCAAGTAATCAGTACCTGAGGCCAGAATTCCTGTCTCCTCTTCCGACCACGGTGAGTGGCACTTGAAAGCTACAATTTGCGTTCCATTGCTGCTAGCGTCGGGAATTATCAGCGTGGCAACATCATCCGGTATGCAGGCCCGATGACGTTGACACCCTCCCTAATGCGTGCACCGCCGATGACAGTCGGTGAATTTTAAACTTGCGACGCAGTCGCCCATTCACGCAACGTTGTTACAGTTCTTATTGTGTTATCCGTCCTAATTCGAGTTTTCCCATGGGATCGCTCGAATTACGACGGAATGATTATTCCACAGGATTTCCATTGCGAGTTCGGCATAAATTTGGTGCTGCTTCTGCGCAACGCATATTTATTTTTTTTATGTTTCTGCCGTGGCACATTAAGTGATGTCAGAGGGGTATTGTTAGATGTAATCTCATACATGTTCTCTACATGGCCTCAGTTGGGAGAAGGCGCGCCGGTTTTGTGAAGATCTCACGGGTGCCGTCTAGTGGCGCCGACGCGCGGTGGCGAGGCGCACTAATGTATTTCGTTCTGGATGGTGCGTGTAGGCTGCTGTACTCGCACAAATTTCGATTTACCGCGAGGAGCTTAGGCGGCATAGCTTCGCGCGCAGTCTAGTACGATAATTTGTTGTGGTTGGTTTTGATTTTTTGAGCACAGAGAAGAACGTGCATGTGGAAAAGGAGTTGCCGTTGTCGTTTGCCGACACCAGCAGTTCCTTCGACACGCACTGCGGCTTCAGCGTTACCAAGACATGAATCATCGCTCCGTGCGACTCCATTATGTCACATTTTTGACATCGTTGATGGTTGAGCACTGTCGAGAGCCACACGGAGGCTGGTTGAAAGTTCATATGACTTTCCGTTGTACGATAAACTGCTTTGCTCGGTATCATTTCGGATGATTGACGCAAAGGTGCACGAAAAAGTACACGTTCGATTTTTTTTCTTGGCTGATCAGATGTCTGCTCAGAAATACGGAAACGAAGTTCTGTCCAGTGCTTGCTTACTTCTCTGCAAATGCACCTAATCATGTTACTTCCCCGCAAGCTGGCTTTTTCTTGGCCTGCCGCTGAGGAACAGGCACTGACTATTTTTACGGCATGTTCGTTCCATTCTGCTTCAAAATTAGTATGTTCGAAGCTTAAGTTAACGTTGCTGTCATCGCCTATGCCAAGTTTTTGTCTGCGAACTTTTTCTAAAATACGCTGCAACTGCGCGTTTTGGCCGACATTGTCATCGCCAACTAGTTTTTCTCTGCTAGTTCGGTTGGGCTACTTTCATAGATCCGTTTGGAAGCAACTTATCTGGCTTTAGCTGGGAAAGGAGCATCAACTGCGGCTTAAGTATTGTGCATTTATTTGCATTGGAATACTTATCGCCAGCATGCAGGCATGTTTCCACCGCAGTCGCGATAAAGTGGAGCGGTGTCGTAACGGCTACTTGGACTAGACTTCGATGTCGCAGCCCACAGTCTCGTCGAAATGTTCGTGATGGAAGGGGCAGTGCGCCTCATTGATGTACAATGTACACCTGGTCGGCCGTGTTCATGCATAGCACGTTGTAGCGCCGGTTCGCGTCTTTCATGCTTATGGGTTAAATCCTTCAGGAGGCTAGTAGCGCTTTAACTCTGCTGTGCAAACTGTCGCCCTAGCGCATTCATTGTGGTATACGTATTTTTTTTTTCGTTAAGACGTTGCCTGTGCATTCGACGTTTCCGATCGAAGGCGCCAGTAATATGCACTCGGAAGAAGCAGTTGTGAGACGCAGTCAGCGAACTACCGGAAATAACTGCGCCAGTCGCGATTCTTTTCTGCACTGTTCGAACTCTCTCAGGGCGACTCTTGCTGACGGAGGCTGCACATTTCCTCGCCGCTCGACATCCGATTATGCGCGCGTTCAGTCGGCGCGCGCACGAGCCTGTCGCGAGTGAAATACTGCCGGGCCGAGCAGCGCCTTTTCGCGAGCCGTCCGCAACGACGCCTTTTGATGGCACGCCTCGTTATTAATGTCCCCGCACATGCGCGCGCGCCAAAATAACGGCCTTCTCTGGAAGCTTGGCCCTGCTCGTCCACCGAATGACGCGCGCATGCAGCTGCGGGAACCTAGCGACGTCATCCACTTGCACTGTGACTCGGCAAGCGGGAGCAAGCGTTTTCGCGCCACCGCAGCAGCCGCGCGCGCATGTATGTGCATGTTAAGCGCGTGCGGTAGCAGCTTTTTTTACCTCCGGGGAGGCTTCTGAGCTCGGATCGTTGTTATAGGCTCCGTATATGTTGCACGAGCCGATATTTGGCGCGCGCGCTGCTCTTAGATAGCCTGCTCGCAGGTTGTGCTCGCTCCTCAAGATGAAGTCTTGAACTGTTAAGTGACAGTGCATTCTTTCCTTGAATTTATGTACATTCGCGGCCAAAATCATGCAGAGCTCGCCATCCAGGCGTGTTGTACAGAAGGGATGGGCAGTTTCTTCTATTTTTACGCACCAGCGGCATTTCCCTGCATATCTACTAAGAGTCACCAAGTTTTTGCTGACAGGAGGTCGATTGCCGAAATGTGTTCCATATTATAATTGCCGCGACTGAACCACTAGTCTTGGCGCACAATACCACTCCTGACGTTGCAACGTGAGGTACCCTCTGCTGCAAAGTTCAATCCACCGCTTCAGCGGTCAGCGCAGTGGACTGTAAACTTCTGCAACAGATTGTACATAGCTTCTCGGCGTGCTTCATCTCATTAATCGTCAGTAATAATCATTGTCCGCTTATTGCGTAGTTTGTCGGAGTAAACCCACCACAATGTCTTCCTCATGACATTTAGCTGAGAACGACATCTTGGCGTGAGCGAGCGAACTTCTGCTGCGTTTTTCAAACGTGCATACATGCGCGATCATGTAGTTGCTGTTACATTTATGTTTACATGTCACATTTAACTTTGCCGTTTTGCCTACGCTTCGTCACGAGCGTGTTGACGCCTGACACAATCTTTCTTGACCTGCAGCTGTGTATGTACATCTGCGTTTCCACATGTCTGTCGCTAGTTACTTGTGAAGCCGTCGAGGCAGCCTGTAGGTTCGCGCATATGAATCTGGGCGCGCGGAATCTGCTTGACTTTTGAGAACGCGTTTGCTGTGATCGAAGAGCGGGGGAAAGTGCGGCGGGGAGGTCTGTGAACCCGCAAGCAAGAAAGCTCATGCTTGCATAACGGACTTGGATGGCGTATGAGCATGACACGTAGCGCCGGTGGCTGCCCGCAGTAACAAATGAGACGCTTGAATTTCAATGGCGACGCGAAGCAGACGCCTTGCGCTCTGTGCACTTCTGAGGGCGCGACACTGTTGAGTCGCATTAGTGCAGCGCAAAGACAAAAGCAAACAAGGAGCGTACAAATATGGGCTGTAGCGTCATATTTTGCTGAAAAACCCTCCGCTTCTCGTGTGCGTGGTTATGCGGCTACCACCGTCTATGAGCCGTCCTGGAATGCGCTAAGTCTTATCTGCAACGCATTTCATGCCTACGTCTACGCGGCGATGACAAAACAAGACTTCAATTTTTATGTATATATACATATAAACTGCGGCGTAGCTGTCATGCAGGTTTACACAACTGACCGTCTCTCTTTTTGTTCGTATTTTAGGTGATTTTGAATGAAAAAGCAAGTAGTCAAAATGGCTGCTGCTGTGCTCATAGAGTAGTCCCTGTTAGGGCCCGCAAAACAGCTTAGCGCAGTACGCAACCAGAACGAACGTTGCTTCGGTGAGAGCTTTACCAGTTATGTACCGCATGGCCGGCAGCGAGCTGTTACCACGGAAAATGAAAGCTCAGGTTTTGGTCGGCTCCCACACGTCGCGTTCTCCGAATTTCTTCCCGGTGGCCACCCGAGTTGTCATCTTTTCTCGCTTTCTGCGCAGAGCATTCCGCCATTTCGTCGCGGCATTTTGAGACCCCCACCCCACGGGTGCATACGACACGTAAGACTACCCGGCGGCGCGTGCAAATAGGCGCGCCCTTTGCCGTCGTGGCGGCTGCTGTCGACGACGCGAAAAAGAGAGAAACGCGCCAAGAAAGGAGGGGCGGGCAGGCGCGAAAAAAAAGAGCAAGGAGCGAGCCTTCGAGCGCCGGACGATTAAGCCGCGGCGCTCGGGGGCGTCGCGCAAATTAATCGGGGGGGCCCCCGCTGTCCTGTTCTTCCCGCAGCCGGTGTCCGCTTTGAATAAATTGCCGCCGCTCGCTGCCACTCCATTTTTCTCGCCGTCGCGTGGTCCGCGGAAAGCCATCCCCCGACCGCGCGCGGAATGCTGGCGGCGGGAAGAGAAATTCTTTTGCCGCCTTTCGCCCTGTTCCGTCGCTCAGACACTCCGGGACCAACCTCATTCCGCACGGAGTAGCTGTGCGTCGGAATCTGCGGCAGTTCGAGCTGTGATGTAGTCGTGGCGTCAAGATCTCCGCGAAGCGCAGCCGCAGGTATGCTTCCCGTGCTTACTCGCCGAGAAAACGGGGCAAGGTGACGTATAGGCAGTCTCGTTTGCATACGCGCCGCAGAAGCACATCGCACCAGTTTGTCACTCGGCGCTCGCCAACCGGAGATGCGCGACCGTGTTTAGCGCACTGAGCGGGGGACAGATGCGTGACATTTCTGGCCCTGGAGTTGACGCGACGCCTGCGCGCGTCGAGTGCGCAGATTCCGGCACGTGGCGCGTTTGCTCGACATTTGCGTAAGCTCAGTTCGTTAGAACGGCCACGTGGGGTGTATCTCGAATTTCGCAGTTTTCCGCGATTAAGCCGCCGTTCATCGCAGGAAAACGAGACCCTAGCGGTGGCGAGCTTTGTTCACTTTTTTTTCGCGCTTCGTGAGCGGATGGAACCGCAGCCGAGGGGCGTTGCAGAGGCGTCTCGAAGGGCGCCTTGTGACGTCTTCGTCGCGCGTGGGTCACGGGTCGCAGCCCCGCGGCAGGCGCGGATGCGCGTGTTTGCGGCGAGGCGTCGCGGCGCGCGGCTCCGCTGACGCGCAGTGCGGCCGCGGATAGGGCAGCTGCCGCATACTGCACGGGCCAAAATGCTCACACTTGTCACGCGAAAAGAGCGATCACTCGGGGGTATTTGCAAATACCGGGTCGCCTCTTCGGCCCCGCTGTGGCAAGCACATTTCACAAGTCAGCGCGAGGCGCCTAAGCTGCGTTCGCAATCACTCGCCTGGCGGGAGATGGCGCTCGCGCCTTTGTCGAGGAGTGAAAAGGGGGAGGGTGAAAGGTGCCCGGAGCGGCGTCATCAGCCAGCCAGTGTGTGTGCATAACGGTGCTGAATTTTGGTGCAGTGCATGCATTCGCATTTGTTCGGCGTAATTAGGCATCACTCAGGAATCAGTCGCTTTTCCGCAGTTTAAGTAAACTCACGGGTGACTATCGCCATCGCTTTGAAAACAGAGAAGAAAGTCCCGAAGCCACCGAATTTGCTTCTAGGCCTAACTCGCATAGCGTGCCGCGACTCTGAAGACAACTTTCCTCCCCCTCCCCCGTTATTCTGAAGTAACGAGGGTGCTACCCGACTTGCGCTACGACTTGCTCAGCAAATCTATTGGCTTGGAAGCCGGCGAAAATGAAGGTGCGATAGATATTTTTACGCCGGTTTTCGGGCAGCTCCTCTGCTAACGCGATCAAAATGTTACGGGACGCGAGTTCTCGGAGAAAAGTTTATTGCAGCTCTGCCTCGCTGCCCAGTCGCACGGTATCCTTACCAGCGGATAGCGTATGTGCGTCTCCTCGAACCTTGGCGCATTTCAGGCTACTATATTACGTGACTGTGCCGAAATTAATTTTTGTCCGCGCACTCGCGTCCCGTAAAGTTTTGATCCCGACGTTCAAGAGTAAAAGAGCTGGAGGAGAGTGGGATACTGCGATTTGTTTCCCAGCTGCTACCAGACACTTGACTTTGGATCTGTTCGATAGGTAGCGATCCGCTGCTTCGTCCGCGATTAACGCAAATGTCGTCACGTTCTGCGCAGTTTCTCTTGAAACGATGCTTTCGCTTGATTTCCCCACTATACACTTGTGCTCGCGGGTCTGCTATAAAGCTGCCTGTCAGAGAAGCCCAAATGGATCGCTTATTTACTTAAGCCGGCGGCTTTGTGCCAATTTCGCAACGCCCTCGCGTACAGGTGCGGCCAAAAGTAAACGGAGCACGCTATTGCTTTCTAACATTTTTCACTCGCTTCTTAATTGTGACTGGCAACTGTGATATGTGCAGGCTAACAGTAGACAATAGTTCGCATTCTCATCAAGAAATAATGCTTCCTCGTGTCCTATAGGAAAGGCGAGATTCCACTTAGAACGAAGTTGAGTGCTCCGTTTACATATGTCCGCGCCTGTACGAAGACTAAGGCGCGGACGGAAGCGCATGATGAGAGCGCGCGCACAAATTGGTCCCCACTATACTGTTGGCCTGTCCGCGCAAAATTCACAGCAGGCACGCGGTGACATGCCCGCACCTGGAGCCTTTTGTTCGCGAGAAAAAGACGCTGCGCATTGTTGTCGCAGAGCATGACTTGCAAACGCAGGTGTCATTCGCCACAAATTTCGAAATTTCTGTGCTACCAGGGAGCAAGTGCGTTCATAGTACATACAACCTTTGTCCGTAAAGTTTCGATACTGATTTATTTTCTTCGCTAGAAATGATTCCCCAAAACAAATGTTGGTGCTTATGTGTAGCACCCTTTTTTTTCGGGCTAACCTGAGCTATTTATGTTAGTTGCTGTGGCAGCCGCTAGAAGGAAATGCATGTAAAAAAATACGTTGTCACTAGTGGTCTGCGCATTCTACTATGAGTGAATGGGGAGAGAGGGACGCCCACCTCGAACAGCGTGTAAACAAAAAATTCTGCGTAAAGCTTGGGCAGACAGCCACGCAGACGTATGAGCTCCTTCGTGACGTTTACGGCAACGAGACATAATCGCGGTCGGTAGTTTTCGAGTGGCACAAGAGATTCGTTTCGGGGAGAACGTCGGTGGAAGACGACACAAGGCAAGGGCGCCCGTCAACCTCGCGGAATGAAAACAACGTGGCTCGAATCAGGGAAATCGTACATCAAGACCGCACAATTGCAGTACGCATGCTATCAGATGCTCTCGTTATTAGTAAGACAACATGCCACCAAATTTTTGCGTGAGAACTTGGGGAAACGAAAGCTGAATGTCAGACATGCGCCGCACACCCTCACACAGGACCAGAAGGACACGCGTGCATCAGTGAGCGCTGATTTGCTTTCCGAGGCAGTGGAGGCTGCATTCGTCGACAGCATCATTGCCGAAGACGAAACATGGTGTTTTAAATACGACCCTCAAAAAGAGGCAGAGCGCTCTCCGCTCCACAAGTTCTTCGGCGTCGAGAAAGGTTAGGCGACAAAAGACCATTACAAAGGCGATGCTGATAGTTTTTTTTTTTTCGATGCCAGAGGTGTCACACACCACGAGTTCGTCCCACAAGGGCAGACGGTGAATCAGGAGTTTTATATCCGCGTGCTCCAACACATGCGTGATGCACTGCGACGCCGTCGCCCTGACCTATGGACATCTGGACAATCGAGCCTTCACGATAACGCAAGGCCGCACACTGCTCTCAGCGTGACAAAATTTCTTGCCAAGCACAGCATTACTGTTCTTCCCCATCCGCCATACTCGCCTCACCTCTCCCCACGCGATTTTTTTCCTGTTTCCTTGTGTAAAGAGAGCCCTAAAAAGTTGCTGGACGGGGAGCTTGGAGGCCATTCAAGATGCCGCGACAAAGGAGCTGACAACCCTGCCAAAATAAACGTTTTCCAACAGTTTTCAAGACCTCAAGAAGTGTTGGAAGCTGTGTATAGACTGCAGGGGAGACTATTTGGAAGGGGTGCTGCACAAATGATTTCAATGTTAAACGCACTTTTTTTTTAGTGGACTCAGTCTTGGAACTTTACGGACAAATGTTGTACATCCTCGTGCAACGCGTGTTAACCTGTCTGACAGTCTTGCTTCGCGCAGCGCTGCTTTCCCTCTGCAGCTCGCGTGAGGTGAGCGCCGGGGTGGGGCGGCTCTGCAGGGTATCTGTGTTGCACGATTTGAAGGCAGTGTAATTAGCGCTGAATTACTTTTCTAGAAAGAGTGCACCACGAACTAGCCCTGTCAGCGTGTTTTCTGACTTCCTTCGAGAAAGTCAGATGTTTTCTTTTGCTAAACTTCAGTTAATTGTAGTTCTTTCGCTTTTAAGGTGAGCAACGTAGCCACTGTCTTCACACGCCGTACTGCGCTAAATGTGACCACGTTGTCCAAAGCTCAAGGTTTAAGGGCGCGAGTTGCGGACGATTTGAGGGACGTCACTTGCTGAAAATGTTTCTCCATATTTTCTTCTACCGATAGGCCGCAGTCGTTTGTCTCTCGTGATAATATCACCGTCGTCTTCGGCAGAAAATTCGCCTTGCGAAACACACTCGCCGATGACAGGATCTCGACGGCTTTTTGGCAAGCTCTTTTTCTCGGCAGCTGTGGAGCTTAGTAACGTTGGCAGCGAGAGTCATCTGCCCTGCAATGTACAGATTGATGGCCTGACATCGCGAATACCAACGCGTGGTAGCGTTGGCTGCATGCGGCCTGTAGCGCTCGCCTTTCTCTCCTCGTTATGTCGTGAAATTCCGCGTCTGTTCAGTTTTCTCTAACGCATGCTCTGTGACGGATGAGTGTATTGTGGCGCGCACAAGGGCTTGCGGTAAGACCGAGTCTTCGGGCGGCGCGTGAAGAAGATGTAATGCTCTGCGGGGTATCGACCGCTGTGCTAATGATACATCGCGGATTCCTCTTCTCGTTACAACAAAGTCAGTTCCCGCTTTCTCCTTGTCTCCAGTTGGGCTTTTTAATATCGAACTTGCGAGACCTAACGTGCCATGTGAGGGAGAGGAAGGCGGTGGTAACATGCAACCAAAGAAACAAAGGAACGGGAAACGACTTACTGGCTTGCTGTGTTCCTTCTACTGGCGCTGCACGTCTCTAGGGATCTTAGAGAGAGGATGGCTTAACAGCTGGCACAAGTGAACACTTCTCTGTGGAACACACGAACTCGCTCGCGGGCGGGTGTTGGTTTCATCGAGCTTTTTGCGTGTGCAGGTCGCATTCCCAAATTCCGGTTATTCAAGAAGTACAATAAAAGAGACATTTTGGATATCCTATTTGGCATAGATCCAGTGCGCGCCATTTGGTTTTTCTTGAAGTTAGTAACACTAACTATCACGAGTGCTGTCTAAGTTGTGCGCGTCCGTACGCATATAACGGGAAGATTCTGAGGACACGAGGAATGCGTTGGTGAATACAGCTTAGCGATCGCAGCGGAGATTAGGCGTTCATAACTGCGGAAAATGTCTATTTAGTGGCTTTGCCAGAATGCGCGCATTGCGTTTTGCGGCCAGTGTCACTAAAAGAGCAGAGAAATCTCACGATGAACGCATTGTGCGCGTCACTCGGCGTCATCCAGCAGCACAGGCGCGCAGACGCTAGCGGAGTATGTGCTGTGAGATGCTGTTAGGCACCGGCGGCACACTGTCTTGCTTGAATGCGCGCTCAGAAGAATATGGCTGCAGAAGTGACCGCTGATTGCTCGGCGCGCTCTCGTCCGCGGCTTGCGGCGGCACGCGCTGCATGCTTGCGCTTTTTTTTTTTTCTCCGCTCCGACGTGCGAGAATCAGTGAGCGGGCGTTTCCCCGATAACCGTTGTTCTCACACTCAGCGGCGTGCCGCTAACCGCTCTCGTTTGTTATTTTCCCCTCTTTTTTTTCTTCCTTTTGTTGCTAGCCTCGCATCTCAGTTTCTGAGCAGGTTTTCGTTATTTTTTTTCCACTTCCCACTTGGAAACGGGCTGTGCAGAACATCGGACTGCGGTGATTATGCTCCACGCTGGCCTTCATTTAAATTACCGCGGGAGACACTTCTCGACGTTGTACACGACGGACAACGTCGCAGCATTTTTGTTTTGAAGGTGTTTCACGGGTTCGTGCGTCTGCGACATTTTCATCTGGGTGGGGAGGTCGCAACGTTCAGCTGCATAGGTCCCGGCTGCATAGGCTAAGCCGGGACCAGTAGCAATTCGTCAGCTCCTCCAAGCTCGCCTCAAGTGACAATATGTCGAGGAGTACTGCGGTATCTTACTTTTTTTTTTTTAACACTGCTGGAAGAGTGGCGCTCGAAGCGACCCACGCAGCCGAGGCCGGCAGTAGACAATGGGCAGCGCCTAAATCAATTTGGGCTGTCCTCCTCCCTTGTCCGCTGGCAGGACACGACACGTGCGCATGTGTCTATTCTGGCCGCGGTGCGGCGTCACTCTATGCGCATTGTGCGCACAAGATACGCTGAATGCGCGGAGTTATAGTGTTCCCCATATATCACCGGCCGTGCGTCATGAATCGCGGCGCGCTATTCAGGCCCGTTTTGTTGCCTAAAATTCCCAGAACGAAAGCTGCGCCTCACTTCGCAATACAGACGCTCGGCTTTGTGGGCACGGAACGCGTCGTTTTTTGTCGCAGTGCGTGTGGTAATTCAGGAGTGCGACGAACACAATGAGGGGCCTCTGACAGCCGCCACACATGTGGAGAAGGGAAGGAGCGGCGAAGAAGAAATGTCGTCGCCGTTAACAGTTTAACGATCTGTCCGTTGCTGTCGCGTGCTATAGGTTTGAAGGGACAAAGCGCGCGCTATGACTGACGGCTTCCGAGAATCGAACGCAGCCGACTTCTTCGCGCTTCGTGTGATGGAGTGCGTCTTCTTTTTCGTTTCATCTCTCTCTCTCTCTCTCTCTGCTCATCCACCCTGCGACCGCCGCCGTGGAAGCAGCAGCATGTGTGCACCTCGGCTTGATTCCTCGCGCGCGAGAAGGGGCCGCCCGCGGCTTCTCTGCCGCAGTGCTAGCGTCCACTGTCATCCTCGCCGTGCCGCATCATTCGGCGACAAGACAGTGGTATACAATGGGCTCCGGTTGACTATTGTTTTTAATTCGAACTGTCCCCCCCCCCCCCCCCCACCCACCCATTTGCCCGGTTTCCTTCTTTTAGGACGTCCTTGTCTACTCTCTCTCGGCATGTTTTGATGTGTCTTCGTTCTTTTGTTTACTTGTTGAGGCCTGCTTTCCATTAGACGGCCGTCTCTCTCTTCCCTGTCACCTTTTTTTGCTTCTCTTAGTCGGGTTGGAGAGGCGATGACAGATCGGCGCGCAATCGCCAAGTACAAATGGCGTCCTCGTTATTATTTTTTTCTTCGCTCCTTTCCAGACGCCGCTTGTGGAGACGAATCGCTAAGAACAGCTCACCTATTCCCTTATTTTCGCTTGCACATGCAGCTTATTGTGACGTGCTTCCTTATGCTGTGGCTTTTATCGCGCGAGGAACTGTGCAAGTGGCGTGAAAGGATGACGCAGGGTTGCGGTAGCACATCCGGCTAAGGTCGGGCAAGTCCGTGAGGCCTTAGCTGCACGCGTCAACCGTTCTTTGCAGTTCCTCAGGCTTTGGTGTTATGGGAGGCTGGCAGAGTCTACGCGAGGAGCGCATGGGGTCGGCCTATATACGTAAGGCGGAGGTAAAGCCAGCACCGTTAAAGGTAGGAAAAAAAGGAGAGGACGCGGACCGTCACATCCGCAGGAGCAGTAGCGTAGAGCGCTTCTTTGGGTTTCGCGGGGTACTCCGACGTGGTGTTGCCCTGCGGCACGAACCGCGTTTCTGTTTCTGGTGGCCCAGAGGTGAACGCGCCTACTTACCGCTGGGGGCGCGGTTAAGGCGAAGTTTAGCCTAGCACCTCTCGTCTCGCTGCTGCTGATTGTTCTCCGTAGCGAAAACGAGGGTGTAAATGGAAATAACATGACGTGCTGCCGCAGCGGACGGGACGGCGATAAATCAAACAATGGTTTTCGAATATTGATAGCACGTGCCGAGCCATTGTTTAGCGCGGTGTTTTTCGCCGCTCCTGAAGCGAGCCGCATAACGGCTCTTGACAAAGAAAGCGCGAGGAGCAAGAAAAAAGTAAGGCATTGGCGGGGGCCGCGTTGTGTTGTGCGTGCACTTCATTGTCTCGCAAGATGCGCGCCGCGGCTCCCGACGCGCCGAGTGACAGGAGCGGGACATTTCTGCAGCCGAGACAAAGGTTCCGCGCCGAGGCACCGCACATGTGTTACAAAGCGCTTGCAAATAATGCCCTCTTCCCAGAAGCCGTGCCGATGATGGATTGGGGCGTCCGACTGTTTTTGCGCTCTTATTATTCCGGAGCTCAGAGGAGAGATCTAGATAGAGGCGCTCGACGACGCGACACTCGCTTCTCTATTGGACGCCAGATCAGACGCGAGAGAGGGAGCTCTCTCAGGTGGCACGCGCTGCTCAGTTGTGATTGAGGCTGTTCTTTGTGCGTCTCCTCACCGTCCGATAAAGGCTGCGCCTTTTGTCTTCAAGCGCCCGCCTGAAGCGCCTACGAATGGTACCGCTAACGCCGAGCGAAGTTGCCGACTAACTGCTAATCAAGCGACGGAGGCTCCGTAGACATCTTGAAAGATGGCTAGCATTCAGGTATTGTGCCGCGAGATATTCGTCTGTCCTCACATTCGTCTTGGTGCATTGTTACACATAACTCGTCAAGCGCTACGCGGGAGCTAGCCAGTTTGATGCGCACGCATTTTCTTCTGTAGCCGCTCGAGGGGGGGGGGGGGGGGGGGGGGGCAGTTATGCCAGCTTATTTCTACGCCGTCATTTCTTTGCTTCCTGAATCTCAGTGTGCGGCCCCCAACATGTTTGCTGTCGAGGTAGTTCACACAAACGCGGAGGCGATTCTGAACAAGGACGCAGGATAAAACGGACGACCTCGTGTTTTGCCATGCATCTTTGAATAAGCGTCGCGCCGATTTCGGCGAATCCCGCATTGCGGCCTGCGTCCTTGTTCGAGCCCGTTTTTGTTCTCTTCGGCGCTTCTGTTGTTTTGCTGCCGGGCCACTCTCATTTGTGCTCTCCTTTCGCCCTCTCGCAGCTGGACGCCAAGAAGAGCCCCCTGGCGCTGTTGGCGCAGACATGCAGCAACATTGGCGCCGACAACCCCAACATCAAGCCCATAATCCCTCCGCTGGAGAAGCCCAAGGACCAGGACAAGAGCAAGGGCAAGTCATCGTCGCTCTCTTCTTCTTCGACGTCCTCATCGAGCCAGCTGGACGACAAGCCGTCCTTCAAGCCCTACGAGTCGGCGAAGAAGGAGGACTCGGCGCCCAATGGTGACGTGGGCGGCGGCAAGAAATCCCCTTCCTCCTCGTCCAAGTCGCCCCCGCGGGTCGCCAGCTCGTCGCCGGCCGCGTCCATCGCCTCGAGCGGCAAGGCGTCGCCCACCGCGTCCGAGCACTCCAAGTCGGACGCGTCTTCGGGCTCTGCGACCGCCATCACGACGACCACGTCGTCTTCCTCGTCGACGCCGTCGTCGCAGAACACGCTAAGCGGCCTGGGCTACGGCGGCGCGGCGGCCCTCGGCCTGGACCTGGCGCGCGACAAGGACGCCCTCTCGCAGCTGACCTCGCTGAGCGCGGCCTACAAGGGGCTCAACCCTCTGGCCAACTGCTGCTCGCCCCTGCTGGCTGGCCACCTTCCGGGCGCCGTGGACGGCGGCGCGTTCCCGGGCGCGGCGCTGGCGAGCCAGGCGCTCAAGCTGGGCGGCTACCCCGTGGGCTCTCCGCTGTCCCCCTACGTGGGCTACGCGCGCGTCAAGACGGCCGGCGGCGGCACCTCGCTGGTGCCCGTGTGCCGCGACCCCTTCTGCACCAACTGCCAGATGAGCATGCAGAGCGCCCAGCTGGGCGTCTGCCCCAGCGGCTGCACGCAGTGCTCGCACGACCGGCTGGCGCCCGCCGGGCTGGGCCTCAACCCGGCGGCGCTGGTGCCGCCGGGGCTGGGCTCCGGCGGCCTCGGCTCTCCGTTCTACCCGGGCGCGCACTCCATGCTCACCCGGCCCAACGTCTGCAGCTGGATGGTGGGCGACACGTACTGCGGCAAGCGGTTCTCCACATCCGAGGAGCTGCTCCAGCACCTGCGCACCCACACCAACCTGTCGGTGACGGACTCGAGCGCGCTGCCACTGCTGTCGCCCAGCCTGTCGGTGCCCTCGGCGACCAGCGGCCTGAGCGCGGCGGCCGCCGCCTGCCACCTGCACTACAGCACGGCGCCCTCGCTGACCACGCCGGCAGGCCTGCGCCGCACCTACCCGACCAGCCTGAGCCCCGTGGGCTCGCTGTCGGCGCGCTACCACCCGTACAAGCCGCCCCTGCCGGCATTCCCCGGCACGCCGTTCGCGCCGCTACCTCACCCGTCGCTCGGCGTGTACTACTCGCCCTACGGACTGTACGGACAGAGGCTAGGGCCCCCCGTGCACCCCTGAGCCTCTCGCCGCCGTGGACACTCGCCAGTGCCATCGCCCCCCAAGCTCCCCCCCTCTCTATCGGCTGCTCACTTGTAAGAAAGTTATTCGCGTGGACTCCTGTGTGCGCGCATGCGCTGAAGCTCACTGGGACGCTGAGCGGCTTTCCTCTCACCCCGAGCGTAGTTTGTAACGATCTCTGTCGGGCCTCCCGAGGCTTTGTGCACCGCGTCGCTCGGCAGTGTTTGTCTCCCTTTCTTTTATTTCTTCTTGCTTTCGACGTGTTGTTTAGGCCCCAGTAGAAGTTTGTTCGAAAGGCATCGCAACGGAAATACTTATCGACAGGCCTCGTTGTGCCGGAAACATATGCAAGCAATATGCAGTTCTCCCCGTTGTGTCTGCCGCTGTTGACGCGATACAGGAAATGCACGAGCACGCATTTGGCGGCCTCTTCTGGCTCTATTTAAGCACGGTCATTCGCAATAATGTCATGCCCGTAGGCTTTATGCACTCGAAAGCGTCGTGTGATTCTGAAAGTGTATTCCACGTCACCTGCACGTTGTCACAGTTTTTCACATTTTTCATTTCGCGACCGTCCCTTGCGCACCTTTTGCGGCTCCACGCGGATCGCGCGGCATCCCGCCTACGTTACCCAACAGTTTAAGGTAATTCTTTCCGCGGCGGAGACGGGAAGCGCTGCTTGGTTTCGGTCATGTGCCTGTCACGATGTTGGTGAACCTCTGCTTAATTGGCTGTTGTCCACATGTTCGCCTGTCGGCTTTTTCTCGGACGAGTCGTTTCTCTGCTCCGCGTTTGGTCAGCCCGGGCTCCTGCATTTTCCGGAATGAGTGAGGGAAGCTTCATTTGTTTGGGTCGTTTCCATGCGATCTGGCGGCGCACTCGACACGGATATCGCTGTCGCGTGCTAAGCCACGTCGCAGGCAGAAACGAGAGGGCGCAAGTAGTTCAGTAACGAAAGGCACAAACTGCTCACTCGCCCGTCACCCCACGGCGCATTATTATGCACTCGGGCACTAATTTTGTCACACCGGCTCTACCTTAACGAGATTGATTCACCGCCGGATGCTTTCTTTTTTTTTCCTGGACTCTTCCACGGCGCGTACCTTGTCACGACGTCGGCGCACCGGGTTTTGAAAGTTTAATGTTCGCATTCGTTCTAGACTGATTTGTGTGCCAATTCGGGAGTGGATATAACTCTGGCATTTATTGATCAGGAGATATTTGTATTATTTCTTGCTCTGTCCGTGTAAGAATTACTCTGTCGCTCTCTCTTTTTTTTTCAATGCTTAGACAGTCTTAAGACATAGGGGGAAAAACAAAGGTCGTGCAAAAAGAAAATATGGCGAGGGTCTGCTGCCCCCGTCTTCACGTCAGAGGCCACACCAAACTCAACTCGACGCGAGGGAAAGTCTGAATATGCTCAATTCGTAAACGTTTTCACTGCCACCGCTGGCGCCGCTGCCCAGAGTGTCACATTCCCTTCCGTTGTAAGCACCATTCTTATTCGCTGGCTACCAGCTCGCTCCAGCGTGGCACAGATTTCGCGCACGCGCAGAACATTGCAGGTGTATGGCTCACGGATAAAAATACGTGGAAACTAGGCATGAGAAAAAAGAGTGGTCAAAAAAAGTTTCGCGCTTCGTTTGGTACATATTAAAAAAAAAAAAAAAGGACGGCAACGCGGGGCATCTTCCTGATTGCCCCATCGATCAGGCTGATGAATGGTGCCTAGCCCCGCGCGACGCGACGGCCTTGCTAATCTAAATGTAGCGTTTCTTTGGAAAGGGGGAAGAAGGATTAGCATACGCGCGGAATCGCGTGATCCGAATGGCAGATTGTGTGCGGGCCTCGCTGCAGCCCGCGCGATTTATAAATATTCGTCGCGCCGCCGCGTTTTACGACTCGAGCGTGCTGCGGGGAGTCCGGCCTCCTTTCTCCCTGAAGCCGCTCGATGCTTATCTTGAGCGATGAGCCGCCGGAGAGCGCCCCCCACCCCCCCTCCCCTCCGTGTGTGGTTGTTGCACTGCGGCATACCGTTACGACGGCGGCTGGGGTCGTGCATCGGCACTGCTTGACCGGTGCGCGGCACCCGCTTGGGATTCTTTCGTATTGCTTTCCCGTCGTTTCCTCAGTTAGCGACCAGAGTGCGTTTAAACAAAGCAACGTCAAAAGAAACGTGTCACGAAAATATCCGTGCAGTTAGTTTAGTATTGTTGAAGAATCGCTACTCTCGCAGCGTTCTGCCGCTCTTGCAGTGTATGCAAGCTGCGACTGCGGCTATAACAAACGTGCGCCGTTCGGCACTACGTCCCTGGCCGGCGGTCAGTAACGAAAGTGAGGGAAACTAAACCCCTATTCTTCCGTGCAGCTCGAGGTTGACGATAATTTAAAAGGAACACACGAATGGCAACAGACCTGCGAGACTTCACTGGCGCGTTTTTATAACTAAGCAGCTGCCTTAGTAGTTCGGTTTTCTTGGCTCGTAGGCAACCTTGCGTGGAGCGGCCTTTGTTCCGGCGCTGTTCGTCAGGTCAACATGAAAGCTGTGCAGGCAGGATACTGTGCGCGCGCAGCCGTTTCTCGTTCGCTGCCGCACACACTCGTACACTCATACACCGGTTAGTCCTCGTTGTTCGAGAATGTTTAAATTGAGTGACCCTCCACTCGGTATGCGGTTTTACCAGAGGGACATTTTCGAAGGGAGAATAAATGCACAGCCTGCACTCTAGCATCTCAGAACGCGGTGTGATCTCTCCTGACGTGAAATGCTAAGTCAAGGGTGTCCAAAGCGTGTTGCCAAAATAACACTCAAGTCTTCATTTTTTTTTCTTCTTTGAGACGCGCTTTAACTGCGCTGTTTCGTCTCTTTTTTTTTTCCTGATGGGAGGATTGTAACATACACACTGTACAGAAATATGTCCGCGTTTTTCGTCTCGTGTGTTGCGTAATTTCTCGGAAAGTTCGTGGCTACCTTTTTTTATTGTTTTTTTTTTCTGCTTGCGTGTGGTGATCGAGTCGTGTACATTAGTAATATATTTCAAGTCGGCGCGTGCGGAGCGCGCACGCGATAGTCTTTGTTTGTATTATTTTGTTTATTGTTGTACATACTCCTTGATGCCGATGATCCTGCAAATACATGACACTGATGAAACCTGAACTTTCTGTTGTCACTCTGTTATTGTGTCCTCTCTTCTCCGTCAGAGAGAGTGAGAGGACAGATCTTGACATGCACCGAAGCAGCCACCATCTGGGAAATCTGTCGTCACGGCGTAGTTGGATAATGCCGGTGGTGCGGAGCATTTGCCTTCCTTCGCGCCACGCTTGCAGTGCCTGCTCGGTGAGGTAAGTGCTGCTGACCAGGTGTGCAGTAGCGGGATTTTCGGTGCTGTCACCTAGCTGGAGCTACCTGCCCGTAGCACAGCCCTTCTGGCCGCTATGCACCTTTGCGCTGCTTGGGCGTCGCTAGAGTCACTAAATAAACACTTAGAGTACCGTCACTGCAGCACGGCGGTAAGCAGGGGCGGCCATATTGTTGTTTATCATTGTTGCCAGATTGCCGCTTCGGCGACCTCGCCGCTAACTTTGGCCCGGCCATTGTGTAAACATCGCTGTTAGCCACCCTGCGCTGCGGCGGGGATTGTAGCCGTACGGCATGGAGCCGCTCAGATGCAAACGGTACAGCTGTTGCCTTCAGTTTATGCTTTCGTCGTGCGGAGCTGAAATGCTGCGAGGTGCGGAATCCCTGGTCACTGAGTCGGTCACCGGCAGCGCAGCAGCCAGGGACGACCTCAGTTGCCCGACTGAAAACGCATAAGCCACAAAATGGCAGCCCCCATGAACCCGTCGGCAGTGTAAACACATATCACGTGATGCAAACTGACCAATGATCGTGGCGGCGGCACAGACAATAGGAGAAAAGAGTGCCGGTACTACTAAGTCTTTATTTAGTGACTCTAGGCGTCGCCATATTGCTCGCTGGCTGTTGTGTGCACCTGACGTAAGCACAGTGGAAAGCGGCTGCAGAGCAGGTTTGCAACAGCCCAGAGAGGAGGCATTTCGGCATCATCCTGACCCGATGGAAAGGGTCTGTATACTAGCTGCATGCGCTGCCAGATTCTCGAGCAAAAGCACGAACAATGGGTGGAATATTTCCAGTTTAGTTGGTCGTTCTGGCCACCTGGTGCAGGCAGGGTTACGACCAGGCTTTTCAGTGCCTGCCTTTAACTGGAAACGAGTAACGGACTTGTGCGAGTAAATAATGCCGAGGCTGGTCAAAACCGATCGCCAGCTTTTCTGTGCGCATTTGTTCCCGACGAAAAGTACTCTGTGCAGCATTTCAAGTGCGTGTGCTAATTGTCTAAGCAAAAACGAGATGTAAACCAAATCAGTGCTTTAATACGCGGTTCGAAACCACCCGAATATTGAATTATGCGGATAATAATGTGGGCCAACAGAAAGCTTATTTTGGCTAAGGGAACGGCCCAGGAGAAAAAAACACGGCAATACGAAGCAGTTTTTGCTGAACTTTCAGAATCTTACAAACATTTCGTCGGTACGGGAACTGTTTTTGAAGCCTGCATGTACAGTCTGGCTGAAATTAAACGCGAACTGCGCCTGTGCAGACAACAAAATATCTTAATTGTATGCTTTCAGCCAACTAATAATAATAATAGTAATTGGTTTTTGGGGAAAGGAAATGGCGCAGTATCTGTCTCATATATCGTTGGACACCTGAACCGCGAAGGGAAGGGTAAAGGAGGGAGTGAAAGAAGAAAGGAAGAGAGAGGTGCCGTAGTGGAGGGCTCCGGAATAATTTCGACCACCTGGGGATCTTTAACGTGCACTGACATCACACAGCACACGGGCGCCTTAGCGTTTTTCCTCCACAAAAACGCAGCCGCCGCGGTCGGGTTCGAATCCGGGAACTCCGGATCAGTAGTCGAGCGCCCTAACCACTGAGCCACCGCGGCGGGGCCAGCCAACTAGCCTGATTCGTGTTTCTGGGCAAAACATCTACCGAAGTCCGTTCAGGCAGGAATGAAACACGTATATGCCATAGTTTCCCACTCTGCAGCGAGATATTCCTGTAAAACAGGTTTATGAATATATACCCCAGTAAACCTTTTGCCCTTGGACATGAATCAGGCTAGTTGTACACTGCAGATGAAAGTACACAAGTAAGGTATATTGTTTTGTCGACAGGCGCTGCTCGCGTCTAATTCCGACCTGACTCTGCCAAATGAAGGTGATTATGCATACCATACCCATATGCATCTCCTAAGTGCAGCATCATGCGCAGTATACTATATGACCGATGTCTCAGCCACCGTAGGACAATTCAAGATTTCCCATCTGCCGCACCAGTGCTGAAGGGCCGTACTCGAAAGTGGGACTCGTTGAGTCTATATAACCAGCTTGCACGACTAGTTAGCATTTCGGCATTGTTCCAGATGGTGGGGGCAGCCTGTTCTCTTGTCTTGTTATTTCCGTCCGCGATTGGAGAGGTCCCACAAATAAAATACACAGTAATATACAAAAACACTGCATAATCAACCGTACCACAAGGTATACAATTCCAGCTCAATAGAGGTCTAGGTCTATAGCATGATTAGATTAATGTGGAGTAGTTGACATACCTTAGCAAAGCTTTCGGTGGTGGGAAAAGATTCAGTAAGCATATTATTGATGATCTATAGCAAGATAAAACATACGATTCAAAGAGGGCAGTTTAGCTTCACGATTACTGAAGCACATGCTGTTCATGTGGGAAATGCGATTCAGCTAAAGCCGATCAGGTATTCTGACTGGCACACCTTCACACTATAGCAACAGCTCAAGAGAGTTTTTTTTTTTTTTTAAAGAAACGAATGCACGCCGTGGCAGCAGGTATACCACAATATGACCCCCCACGACTAAGAGTATATACACGGAGCTCCACGAAGCAGGGCGAGCACGCTGTTGCTATATAAAGGGGCGATCAGAGCAACCAATCTAAAGGGGGATTTCCTTTACAGTTTCGCGCATTCATGTTGCTGTGTGCCATGAAGGATTCGATGTCTGCATAGCGCGCATCGCAGTGTGTCGATACTACAACGTGCTGCAGGTCATTTTGAGCGCGATTTTACATCACACAGCGGAGCACGAACTTTCTCAAAACTTTTTATATTTGTTGTATATTTATTCACGGTAGACAAAAATCGGAGAACGATATTACCGCATGTAATGTTAATTTAAGCGACAGCTCCGGCGGCACCCACTGCTGAACCCTCGCGCCTGCGCCGTCTTGCCTCAATGGAGTCGGCACGTAGATCCAATGGGATTCGAAGGTGATCACTTCCGGGTTAACCTCCTCGGATTAAACTGCTCTAACACGGTTTATTTTGGCTGGAAGGCAGCTGCGAGCTTAGCTGCCCGCAGGACTCCTCTATTCTGCACCCTCGTTTTGTTGCGGACTAAGTGACCTGCACGCGAGGAAAAAAATGTTGGTTCCATTTAACCGGAAGGAATGCGATAACCTTCAAATACCACCAGCCTATATACACTTGGATCATGTCTTCGCACTCTGTCGGTTGCGGCCTCGGCTGCACGTACTGCTGAACCTTGCAGGGCCCGGCACGCACGCGTTCACGCTCTAGTGCACGCCGCAAAGGTTCTTCGTCAGCAGGGTCCGGTATCTCCATAGGAGCTGATGCATAGCTCACTGCGGTCTAAAGGGGCTCTGAAAGGCGCTCTTAATAAAGTTGCGGTACGCCTATAGGATGTTAAAGGGCGCCGCTTAACGAATACCCTCCAGCGAGATTTTCTTTTTTTTTTTAATGCAGGAGTTTCAAAAAGTCGCCGGAAAGGGCTCGCCAACCTTCACGCGTGATTGTGGGTTCTCTGCTGCGAGTAGAAGTGCATTATTTGGCTCAGGCGTTCTCAACAGAATGTAAAACATCTGCTCTGGTGCGGACTGCCGGATGTAGAAGCCTGGATTTCTGGCCGCACCACCGACCGTCAATGGACTGCCTTCGAGAGTCCAGTGTGTATCTATATTTGTAGATATTGCTTTGTTCCCGAAGGCACACTGTCGCAATAAAAAAAAATTGAGCGTCCTTATGTACGGTTATCAGAAGGTGTTTCAAGGCCCCTTTAATATTACCCAAGATGTTTATCATCTCTGGCGCGGTGCGTCATTACTTCCAACGATGCGCCGTAGAGCAGCCGCGCGCTGCGAAGAGGCTCGCGCTCGAAGGCCTGCGCCGACCAATGGGGAGTGCCTTCCTCCCTGACCTCTGGCTCTCCCTGATTACCGCGCGGCTTCTCTTTTCCTTCCGCCTTCGCGGAAGACACGCTGCGATTTTCTAGCTGCAAAAGAGTTTCGCAGTGGTGCGCAGTGGGCATCCTCCTCTGAGGAAGAATAATTTCGCCGCTGGTATATCTGCGGCAGCATTTTGCATCTATGTCGTTCGAAAATAGGACTTCCCGCTCACTTTTTTTTTTAATTCTTGCTCGATGGCAACCTAACATGCATCACGTGCAATATCACGGGCTCGGTCTGCAAGATATCCTACAGATGACATGATTTTCGAACTGCATACGTTCTTCGGCGTAATAACCCTCTCTTGATCCGGGCGTGTTGAATAGAAACACCGGTTTTTCTTTTTTTTTTTCGTTGGTGAGCGCTGTTTCAAGTTGATTTGTTAAGTACGCGCTAGAACCTCCTATTGGCCCTACAAAAATGCGGTCACCGAAAAACATCGGGATACTTTGAAAAGAAGTGAACGCCTGAACACCGCAACCCTACTGATAAGGGGCCCGCACTCTCAGTGGTTGCAACTGTGTATAATAGGGTACGGTGACATCTCCAGTACGTCTTCGCAGGCAACCAGTACAGTGGTGTGCGTCCACAGTGTCGAGGTTGGCAAATGCGTCATTCTTTCTACTCTGCACACTTTTTACAGTACTAGATTTGAGATATACCAGATCTATAAAATCGAACTGCGGTAATGTCGCCGAAAGGATCCATGTCATTCGCGTCCAGTATGCGGCTTCTTTCTGTTTACAAACACAAGGGCCCCATGAGAACCATCTCCTATGTTTTACTCCGCAGAGACACGCCCGCTGGACCGGCAGCCAAACACCGCCTCCTGGACGTGTCTCCATACGCGGCCCATCAAAACGCGACGACCACGGCGGGCCGTGCACGTGAGCGGCGCCCTCTTCGCGGCTGCAAGCGGAGCGCGAAAACAGCGGTCGCGGACCGCGGGCGGCGTATGCGCGCAGAGGCGCGACAGAGAAGCGGAACATAGGTGGAGAGACGCGCCTGTCAAAGCGTGGACGGGCTCGACCGAGGGAAAAATGACACCGGGAAGCGATCAGGCGGGCGCGCGAGCGCTCGGGTAGGGGACACACGGTCGCCGGAGGAAGCCTGACAGCCGGGCCAGGACTCCCGCGAACATCTCTCGGCCGCCGCTGCGGCAGAGCCCGCCGCGAAACGCGACCAGACAATGGGCCTTTTGCGCCGCCTGACTGACAGGCCCGGGTCCGCTGGCCGACGCAGCGCTTCCAGGTGCCTTTTGTTTGACCCGCAGAGCGAAGAGGAAATAAAAAAAAGACGGGGGGGAGGCAGAGCCCAACAGACAGTGACGGCTCGAAAGAGGGATATGGCAAAGAAAAAATGGAATACAGGCGGGCCAGTTTGCTGTCGAACGCAGCGGCGCGCACTGCACGGCGACGACCCCCGTTCCACGGCTGGCGGTGCGTGCTCGCTGTTGTATACTCGCTGGGTGTCCTTCCTCCTCGTCTTGCCCCGTCTTCCCGTCGCCCACCCGCCGCCGCTCTTGTACGCCGCCGCGCAAAAGCCGTGTTTACGAATGACAACAAGCGGAAAGTAATTCCGCCCTGAATGCCGCCGCCATATTGAGAGCGCTTCCGTCGTGTCTGCGACGCCCGAGTCTTCGCTCCTTCTTTTTCTGTTTTGTGGGAACGGCCTGTTCGCCGCTTCCTTTTTCTATTCCTTCGTATATGTGGTTTTATGTACCCGACTTTTTTTTTTTCTTCCTCCCACTGGCGGCAGCAGCAACGGGAGAGAGGAGAGTGCGTCTCCTTCGGTGGCCGCGCATGCGGAGACAGGGCGACGAGCGCGCACGCGGTCACGCAATGTGGACTTAACGAGGCTGACGTGGGAGACTCCTTGGCCGCTCTTTTTCTGTCCCTCCGGTCCTGCGTGCGTGCGCGCCTCCGTAGGGAACCGCTCCGCCGCCAGTGAGATTGACAAGCGCCCAATGCTCCCCTTCCCCCCGCCCCTCGCGTCGCTTTCGGCGCGCGGGCGTTTTGCGTTCCGTTGGCCTGCCGAACTGCCCTTGATTGTCAGATGAAGAGCCGCTCGACTGCGACCGCGGCGCGGTGCATGCAGGCAGGCGCAGCGAGCGATCCAGGGATCCAAGCCCGCCTTCCCTTCGCCCCTCTTCTCTCATTCCGAGGCCAGGCGTCGACAGCGGTGCGACTTTGACGTGTTTCCGAAACGAGTCCCACCAACTGTACCAAGTGACAGGCCTGTCTGGCGCGCATTTCCTGTCCGTCACGTTATCAAAGTTCTCCACTCGCCTCCCGCGAAGCGAGAGAGGAGCGGAGAGAAAAAGGGTCTGGCCTGTCACGAAAACCGCGCTCGCAAGCGTGTGGGGAGACTTAACGGCTGACAGGGTTTATCAAGGGCATTGTCGCTGATTTTCTATGCGCTACAAGGGGAGACATTCGTACGCGGAGGGGGCAACGCAGTTCAATTCACCCAGTTTTTTTTTTTCTTAAGCAGCTCGAACGGCGGTGCTTTGTTGAGGCAAACATGCTATATCTAACAGAATTTATCGTCATGAACCATGACGATTCGTTCAGGAGCGAATCAAGTTCGAATGCAGCCACAGAATACAGGTGAGCTGTGCAAGTGGCGCCTATACAAATTTCGGTTAACCATGCCAGTAGTTCTTTTTACTGTCACGCTTTATCGCTCATTGTATTTATTGCAGTAAAATCCACAAACAATTTTCCGCAATACCTCGAAGCCATGTTGTCTGTCTTGCGGAGGAAAGCAGAGATAATTTGCCACCTGTATATCTAACTTTTGTGCGACGACGGGTGAAGCAACTGCGCACGCATTCGTTTCTGAATGTTCCTACGCTTCCGCCATATAGAAACGCCTTCTGCGGACGCACCTTTGCATAACGAGTAGACCTTGCAGTGAGCCGTGAGTACAGTGTACGCTTTCATTTTGTTATGATGCATGCGCAACGGAAAGGGATATGGCTTTCAAAACAGGCGCTTGAAGAAATACCAAGGTGTCATGCGCACGGTTTTACGAGGACCTCAATCTCACAAATTTGTGGCTTTTTACCGTAGAAACCGGCGTTGTCGAAAGCCAGCGCAGAATGGCGAACGCTGGAAGCGAATCCAAAGGTGCGTATCCGACAGACGGAACGCGCAAGCTCAAACTTCCACGCCCGTCTCCATGAAGCGGAAGTTGTGTGTCACGTCGAGCCCTCTCCCTCTCTTGCGTTCAACGACCGGGGCAACGCTGCTCGCTTATTCATACAGTGTTGGGAACACTCACTGTGAGCTGTAAGCTTGGGACTACAGCAAAGGATTCTCGCTCTCTCTTTCCTGCAGCTTTCGGGCACCCTACCTGAGGGAAGAGTATCAACCCTCTCCAATCGTCCTTTCCATGGCAGCGGGAAAATAAAGCAGCGTTTCACACGGGCTCCGCCCTCGCCGAAGACGCTTTGTGCGCCCACGCAAAGTTGCGCTTCGAGGAGCCACGCAACACGAAACGGCTCCGCGCACTAAGCAGCAGCGAGTGGTTCATCCCACACGTGCACGAGCATTGGAAACTGCGCGTGCTAGCGTCGGCACGAAGAACAACGCGATGACGGGCCTCGGCCGCGTAGTTGTGTCCCCCCCCCCCCCCCCCCCCCCCCCCCCCCCCCACAGCTCTGAGACTGCGGGGGCACGCCTCCGTCAGCCAACCGGGCCGCCTGTGTGCTATACCCAACGGAGCCGGACACGACGCGTGCCTGCCGCGCTGCGGGCCACCAACGCGGGCGTTGTGCTCCGTCGTCGGCGTTGACTGGGAGAGCACTTGGCGAACACTATACGTTCTCGTGCACTGTCACGTGCCCCTCTGGAAACTACTCATTGTGTCTATTGTGTGCCGCAGCTTCCGTGGCTCACATATGCGGGCTGTTCTTCGGTTGAAGGCAACGGCATCTGCAGATATGACAGCAATCGGTGCGCAGCGTGCTGCTCACAAAGGCGATTCATTCTGCTCTCCGTTCAACGACGTCTGTCTGCGAACGGGCGCTAGCGGTGAACGCTCGATGCGGCATGTGCGACTTGGAAGCACAATTTCCGCGCGCCAGCGCCTGACCGGTGCGCGTCGAATTGAGCACAGCCTAGACGCCCAAGTTCGTATCCTGTAGAAGTCCTCATTCAGCAGTACGTTATGAGAAGCTGTTTGTTCACAGGGTTTCCCACTCTTATAAGAGACTTCGCGGGTGAACATGGGCATCATGTCTGTGCATATCGCTTTCATCACATTCCGTTTATCCAATGTGACGTTTTGTCGATGCAGCCTGAATACAAGCCCTCCTTTTACAAAACGTCGCAGTCATGCAACTCGCAGCGTACTGCGTACGTGTCCGTGCAGGGAGGATCCGCAAACGCGACCGCATACAGGCGCACGGGCGAGTGGTACCAACTAAAGCCTCAGGGGAATCCGGACCGGCTGGAGGGGGAAATTTTTTTATGAGAAAATTATGAAATAAAAAAGCCATTTTTTTAAAAGACGAAAGTCTTGAACTTGCATTGCCGAAATAGGATCCCCCCAACTGCCTGCTCCAAGAGTCACCCATTAATCCGCCCCTGAAGGGAGCAATACGTGCCGCCATCACTGGCCCTGACCGGCGCGCATGCCGACGGCTGGTGGACTTATGATCCATCGATTCGGACACCACATCAGCGAGCATACAGTGGTGGCCCGGGGGTCGCGTCCCGTGCCGGCGAGGCGCCCTCTTTTCGAGCTCGAGCCGTCGACAGGCGGCTGACAAGGGAACGACAGGGGCTGGCCAAGTTCCGCTTCACGTGCGGCCGCCGGACACCAGCCGGCGAGACCGACATGCGCGGCGAATCGCTTTGTTCCGCGTGCCCGTTGACAGCGCGCCGATGGCGGCGGCGCCCCGCGGGACAAGTAGCGCACGCTGCCGGGGAACCGCGAGGTGGGAGCCGCGCTCAGATTGACGGCTTTCGCGGGAGCCCAGTTGACTCGTCGGTTGATTAGTGAGAGACAGGCCTCCGACCGATCAGCGGCAAGCGGTGCACAGCTCGCACATCTCGTGCCGAAGCTGAGAGAGGAGGGTTCGGACGAACGCCACTCGCGAGCATATAGAGCGCGCACATCGATCTTGTCGCCATTCCTAATTTGCCCTCCAGTACAGTGTCGGTAGGAACCGGAGTGTGACCTTTCCGAGAGTCACAGGACTCAATAAGACTTTTTAATGAGCCTCGAATGGGCATGCTATATTGGGCCGCCTGTGTGTGCGTGTTTGTTCCACCTCATCTTTGATGCATGTTTAGCAGCAAGGGAGGCCTATGGCCCGAGATGACCTTCCCAATCGCCATCCAAATGTGTATACCGCTCCTTCCAACCGCGCACGCAGCTAGCAATTTAGTTTCATTGTACTGCATAGACAGTGTTCGAGGGTAGCGGTGGGTTCTGGACGGTTAAGACAAGAGGGCGAGGAGCGGTAGACGTAGAGGTGAAGAAAAAATGAGGTTAGGGTAGTATAGGGGTGGAATTATCAAAGCGCACCGGCCTCGGGTGGATAGAGGGATTGGTGGGGAAGTCAGAATAAGCGATGGGCCGCACAGGCGTGTCGGCAGTGTTGTGGGATGGACTTTTCATCTACAGTGACGGCATCAGGATATGGCTTGTGTGGCCAGGGGACAGCAGGTGCCCGTACGTGAAGTTCTTGGGCAGGTTGATATTCCAGCTCATTGCCTGCAATGGCCGTGTTGCAAGGAAACCGGGAGATCGTTACTGCGGGGGCTGATACGGATACGGGAGACAACACAAGTACTAAATTCTCAAGTGAACATTAATTCGATATCATCACAGAATACACACAAAAAAACCACACTCGAACGAGAAATAAAAAAAAAACGAGCCAGCCAAAGCAAGAACGGCTTTCTTGCTCACCTCTACCCTTACCTGCGCACTCGAACCTAACTAAAAAAAAAAAAAGAGCAAGTAGGAAAGCGGCGTTTTTTTTTTTTTTTTCTGCGTTTAGGTGCGAGCACCGGCTTCCTGTCGCCACTTAAAGAGGACTACCAGCCCTCGGTCGAGGTATCGATGTTAATCAGTTTCTCAAGTTCCTACTCCCTCACAACGATCAGCGGAAATGTGCTGGAAAACATACGCAAGCCAGCAATGTTGCCCTTTAAATGGCCCTGCAACTATACTTTTGTTCCGGACGCTGTCGTTTCCTTTCCCGCCGGCCTGTCTCTCTTTGCTGGGCGTTTCTAACACGATACAAGGCACAGTTCTAGGTCGTTCACAGGGCGAGAGAGAGAGAGAGAAACATTTGTTACTTAAGGGGGGGGGGGTACGTGTTGCGGGACTAATGTCACGGTCTTGAGGACAGAGCCGATAGCACGATGCCACACCGGCAGGAATGACGGTGCAAGCCACTGAAATGTGACTATAGCACGTATCATGGATGAGGCCTGCTTGTCAAGCCCCGACAAGGGTGAGGAAAATGTAATTCGTTCACCTTCGTTGCCAAATGCCACATTTCCCCCCTCATGTCAGCGACGTGTCGGCTAGCTCAGTTAACTCTTGACATATGCGTCCGAGAGCAAAGCGGGATTGACAAAGGACATTTCGAAGGCGCCTGAGAACGCAGAAAAAAAAAACGCTCCGGCGACGTCGAACACATGCGCTATCCGCGCAGAGCGATGAGGTCGACCTCATGTGACATGTTAGTGTCAGTGAACAAGCTGCCGAGGTCGCGCAGAAACGTCAGCACTTGCCGATGCTGTGGGCTTGGTCTTTTGCTGTAAGTTAGCTGTGCTTGAATGATGGTTCTCATTGACGACATTCGTTATGGCGGCTGGAGATGATCCTTCCTTTGATGTTTTTCTCACGCTTCGCGCTGTTTCTCAGAGGTTTGCGACCGCCTCGAGTAGAGACATGAGACCGGCAAAAACGTTTTTTTTATTCTTTTTAAGCAACTTTTCAGACCGCATCCAGTCTCAAATGGAATTCCTGACGCTGAATGAAAGCATTGAAAGCAGTTTCATTCAGCAGGACATGCGGGAAAAAGACTGCACAGCGCATCAGAGCTATAGTGCTATGCCTGCATGAATAGAGTCGAGGCTGACAAAGAACACCGGGTACACAGGAATTCATTACCATAATCGATGTTCTCGCCTATCATCATGAAGGCACGCTGACTAGTTTGCGGAGGCTCCGCCAATGCAAGCCCGATGCAGGGTTCATATGCAGGTCTTCCCAGCTAACGTGGGCCGCCGTGGTGGCCCAGTGGTTGTGATGCTCGACTACTGGCCTGAAAGACGCGGGTTCGATCCTCGCCGCGGCGGTCGCATTTCGATGGAGGCGAAATGCTAGCGACCAGTGTGCAAGCCGTGTGATGTCAGTGCATGTTAATTAAAGAACCCCAGGTGGTCGAAAATATCCGGAGCCCTCCACTAAGGCGTCCCTCGTAGCGATAGTCGCTTTGGGACGTTAAACTTCCATTAAACCAAGCCGAACTAGCTATAACGTTAGGAAAGAGTTAAAATTTTCGAACGCTCAAAGAGATTTGTGTTTCAGTGTGATGCTATTGTACATGGGGACGCGGTATGTTTATAGATGTGGCATCGCTGAAACCCGGCTAATTTCGAGCGGACATTGCGATACTTATTTTTGTGCTTGCTTTGAATGCAAACGCAGACAGATCGCGCCTCACGCTGGCAAACCGCACCAAGCGACAAGCGCTGAGAATTTTCGCTGTCAGTTGCAATCCCAGCACATTTCGGAATAGTTTGATGGTTCACGCGGGTGGGCCTCCCGGCAGCTTCTTTGACAAATTCACGCGGCTAGGCCTCTTTCCAGCGCGCCTCGTTTACGTGCTCGCTTCACAAACGTGTGTGCGACGCAAAATTTTGAATGAAGAGAAATTTATGCCGGTGTTAAAAACAAGTTTCAGAGCAGAAAACGTGCTCAACCCAAGCTGTTGACCTTTTGCCTTTGGCTTAAAAACGTAATGCAACGCTACTGGACGGCGGCGGCGGCGCATAATTTTAAACAAATCCGGACGAGTATACCGTGCTGCTCCAGCCGCCGCGAAGGTTTCCTGCGGGTGATCAGCAGACAGCTTCCGTTTAACATCTGACGGCGTAAAAACTTACAGGCCAATATTCCTTGCAACGCGTGACAACCCTGCGTGGAAGGCGCGCACGCTGCGCCGCGTTGTATTGTCGTGCTTGCAGTAAAGCTCCCACAGAAGTTCATGTTGTTGTTGTTGTTAGCCTATCAAAAGATGGCACATACCCACACTGGGGGATCGGCCAAGAATCGGGTGGCTATTCACCTGAACGCAGTTAATAAAAAGGAAAAGGACGTGGGAGCGCAACACCGGGGAATTCTTCGTCATGAACAGAAATGGGATGAGAGTTTTGATTTCAGAATTATAAGAATAATGATAAAGAGAGGGATTAAATAATAATGATTAAGTCAAAATGTAATAATTGATAGAAAAGAAAAGTTTGGAACACTTAGCAACGCAGTCGGTGAGATTCTATCAGGAAATTTAGAACTGCGGTACAAACAGATCTGTGGCTGAACCCAAACGGGGTGGCGCCAAATGATAGCAAGAGCGGGCTGCTCAAACTAAGGCCAAGATGCTGCAAGGGCTCCTCCAGCAACCTTTTTCTCAGAGAGTTGAATCGGCGACAATACAGCCAAAAATGTTCTATAGATTCAGGCTCACGGCAAAATGCACAAAGGGGAGAGAGCGCCAAACCCGACTTGTGTAAATAGAAATTTAGAGGGGTGATGCGGCAGCGCAGCCTCGTCAGTGGTACTTCAAGCTGCCGAGAGCAACAAATTTTCCAGTTCCAATAATATTTAAGGTGCTCATAATCCGCCGATGTTAAAAGTGATGTGTCTTGCGTGCTTAAACGCACGTCGCCGAAATCTAGATGCTGTAATATAGGCTGTAACCGGGATGATTGGCAACACGGGGCCGCTGAAGGAAGCCTTTGCGAGATTGTCAGCAATCTGATTTACTGTCACACTGCTGTGACCGGGAACCCATACTAAATGAACAAGGCTCAAATGCGGAGGAAGTAGGGATAAGAAAGTTGTTAAAATGGGACCGTCAACATGTGCAGCGAGGGACGAACACAAAGATAAAGAATCAGTAATTACTGCAACTGCTGTAATAGACGGTCTAGCTTGCGTAGAGCAAGTACAACTGCTAGAAACTCTGCTTGAAAAATAGGGGTGAAATCTGGAAGGCGCAGTGAAAAGGACCAGTCTAAATGCGAGCAAAATATTCCCACACCTGCTTTTTCATTGCATTGCGATTCGTCAGTGGATATTGCTATATCTGTAGGTAGGGTCCTCAGATGATCTTCTAGAAGACCAGTTCATGTTGTTGTTGCTGTTGTTGACCTCACACATGTTCATGTGTTCTACGGAAGCAATTTTCTTCTTCGTCTCCTACTCCTTCACCCTGTTCTTCTTCCAGGCTCACTTGGATGACGTAGATAACCTAGCTGTTCTCCTAGCGCTACCAAAAACAGCATCACAGGGAATATATGCGAAAGCAGTTTTTTTTTTGCAGGTGGACACCACAGCCACGTAGCACAAAGCGCGATTGAGGTGTCCACTGCAACCTCTGCCTCCCTATTCTTGGCCGATGCCCCAGTGTGGGTATGTGCCATCTTTTGAAAGGCTAACAACAACAACATCTGTTCGCACCGCCGCAGGACTCGAAACCTAGTCGCGGCAACATATTTTTTTATTTCTGCTGGTAGCTGAGAGGCTTTAGACAGACACCAGCTTTTCCAGGATTGCTAGTGAAGTAGTGCTGGCGCACTAAAAGACAGCTTTGTTCACTCGTTCCGTCGCACTTCTCTCACGAAAGAAGCAGATGATGATGGCGATGACGATGCATTCTATTCAGGTTAACCTATTGTTCTTCGTCCGCTACTTCTCCCAAGCTCACCTGCACGGTCGTACGCGGCCTATAGGCGACCATGTGCAGAGTGTACAGCGTATGCATCTAAATACGTGGTTGACGCGCTCTTGGTTCTTCTGCAGGTGAGTCTGGGCATTCATCAGGGTGACGTACGCCTTCCTCTTCTTCATACTATTCTCCGTCCAAACCCACCTGAATATTGCTATATCCAGAGCATGAGTACGGTGCATGCTTTGTATGCACAGGTAGCCTCCTAAGCTGGCCTCGCATTCAGCCCTCTACATCTTTCGGCGCCTTCTGAGCGAAGGACAGGCAGCAGACTAGTTGTGGGGTTGTTTTTCTCGGTTCAAACTCTCTGACAGCTGCAGTAGAATGGTCTTGTTGGCTACAAATTGATCGGTATAGAACAAAGGTTAGAGCCTCTTTTTCGACATCACTTCCATAACGGTAGTTGTTGTACTAGAAAGGTGGGCTGAGAAGCTCCGATGCGTCATTGTATGGCTGGCCCAGGGCACTGACGCATTATACCGAGTGGATCACGGCGTTATGGTACGCTTGACCCCGTGACCTCTGAGGAGATTTCATGGCCATGCACGTGTACTCGCATGCAGACGTCAGATAAAACAATCACTGTGAGTGGGACAACTATGCCCCCGTTACGAAAAATTTGCTTTAAATTCAAGACACGTGTGCGTCTAAATCACTCATCTCACTTCACCCGTGCCTTCAAGATATGGCTACGAACTAACCCGCGCTCATGACAGCAAAAGAAGAAAAAAGAAAACGGTAAAGGGGTTGAAAGTTTCTCTTTCTTTCATGACAGAAAAGCCCGTCAAACATTGAGGCTAACTTCATTGTAAGGAACTTCAGTAAAGAAAAGTTTTTTTTTTTTTTCGCGAAAGGCGACGTCTTCGCGGGCGCAATTAAAGCTAAGCAACAGCGACATGTCCCTGGCGTTTCTGACAGACCGTCAGCGCGAATCATCCCGCGGCTCGCGTCTGTGGCTGCCGCTGATGCACATGAGAAGGCGTCTTTCGACACCGTAACACACAAGGAGGAGCTAGATTAGATCCGCTCAACGAGCCATCTGGAGTGCAGGCTTTATGTCATTGTGCACACTTGTGCCATGCGCATCACAATGGAGTGTGACAAAAAACACCACGAGTCTTGGTCGAGACGAGTGCTGGCAAGCAGCCATTCATTGGGCTCATACGCAGGACGCATCAGTTTCGTTAAAAGGCACGTTACATGGGAAGCATGCATTTAACACTTAGCGTCATTACACTGACGCCGCCGCGGTTGCTCAGTGGTTATGGTGCTCGATTGCTTACGCGATAGACGCGGGTTCGATCCCGGTCGCGGCGGTCGCATTTCGGCGGAAGAGAAATTCTAGAGTCCCGTGTGTATGGATGTGCGTCGGCAGGGACGTTAAAGAACCCCAGGTGAACGAAATTATCCGGAGACCTTCACTACGGCGTCCCTCGTAGCCTGAGTCCATTCGGGACGGTTAACCCCCATAAACCAAACCAAACCAAACCAACACGCGAGTTCAAGTAGAACGAGAGCAAGATCTCTGCACCGAAAAGCATGCACTATAAGATCTCCCAGTGGAGATCACTGACATGTTTCTGTAGCTTGTTGAGTAGAAACGCGAGACCACGTGCACGTGAGCGTTGTTTGACACTTTCAGGTGGGTGAATATGAAAGGAATTGACGGTCTTTGCCAGTCTGTGTGTCAACAAAAAAAAAAAACGGGAGCGTGGTGCATACCAGTGTGTTGTGTTGTACAGGGTGTGCCGGATAGTGCAGGGAAACAGTGAAGAGAAAAAAAAACAGTACAATTTGCATGAAAGCACACGAAAGAGCTCTGTTAGCGGCCAACATGAGCCAGCACGAACGTTTTGTTAATTCATGCTAAATTAAATATTTGCGTTCGGGTTCTTCTCTTGGCAACCAACCTACGGTTGCTGATTCCTCCGCTCCCACCGTGCCCTCCTCCTTCGGCGATTACTGGTTACCATGGTTACCACGGTAACCAGCTTCCGGTTACGCACTCCATAGCTCTCGCCGTGCTCTCCGTTCGAGGTATCCCTCGTCCTCCTCCCCCATGTGCGGTAACCACCCTCCGGTTGTGCATTCCTCCGCCCTCACCTTACTCTCCTCTTTCCTTGGTAACCGTCTTTCTCCTTCCCCCGTGGTTACTACCTTTCGGTTACGCCGACTACTACTACTACTACTACTACTACTACTACTACTACTACTACTACTACTACTACTACTACTACTACTACTACTACTGCAAAGACGTTATAAACCTAGGGAGCGGGCCTTTAACAGCTGTTTCTGTAAAGAACAAATTTCATAACCTTTGTTGTGGTGGCTCTGTTGCGAGTGGACTTCAAAAGTAGGTTAAATTTGGCTCACCAATCAGACAACTGCACAGTACTCTGCACGTTCCCTGTCGGTGGGTACTGTCTGAGCTTCGTTTCTCCCGCATGAGTGAATTTGTTTTTACAGCCACAGCTGCTATAGTGCCCCAATAACTCTCGAGATTGTGGCCCCTGTAGGTCGGCGTGCGGTACACTGTGAGGGCAAGAGCAAGGAGTAGAGTTGAGGGGAAGGCGCGCCGAGCACCGATGAGCATGTGGCCTGAATCGGCGCCTGTGGCCAGGAAAGAGGGTGCAACCCACGACGCCTGTAAGGCGCTCGCAAGTGTGCCTTTGTGCGTGCGGCTAGAGTGGCTTCTGTGCAGCTGTTGCGGAGGCGGCAAGGAATGAGATAGGGTGAGGGCCGATCATTCTCTGCCTCCTCAGATCAACTCTGACAGGAGCACTGCTGTTCTGCGGGGGCGAGCTGTGGCTACTTCGGCTGCGGGACGCGCCTTCAGGTGTGGGCGCCTCTGCGAGCACCCTTTGCCTCTAGTCCCGACGACGCTCGCGTAGCGAGTGCCGACAAGCGATGGGTTGGCTGCTATGTGCGCGGCTTACGTACCGCCACCACACTTGTTCACACAGAGTGACCAAGACGTAGTATACTCTAAGCACGAATACGCTTATATGGGAGTAAAAAGATAGTAAGTCGTTTTCTAGCGCACTCCCTTTTATAAAAAGGAGTGCGCCAGAGGATCACTTACTCCCTTTTTACTCCTTTTTGGTTAGAGTGCTATAGCTTGTGAGGACAGGCGAACAAGAAGCAGCCCTGCAAGCTCGCCGCCGGACTCAGGGACATCAGAGAATGCAGCCAGTACGCTTAAAAACGCCGCGTGACACGCCTCTGCGGCAAGGAAAAAATGTAATTTGAGCTGCCGCATGCGTCTTGAGCTGTCTCCCCCAAGTGTGCAGACCCACTAAGAGCTGTCGCTGAAATTCGCGTTAGAGAGTGGTAACCGCACTGCCAGTTTTTTCTTTTTTTTTAACCGTGGCTCGCGTTGCTAAGGACACCCTACAGTATCAACGTATGGTTACGGGACTTGGAAAATTAGTCATGAGATTCAAACGAAATTGCCTCCGCATTGTTTTTTAACTCTGAAGAGGCAAGTAAGCTGTAACGAAGCCCTGTTGTCAAATCAGATTTCAGGTGTGCACGCTCTGACTGCGAAACAAATCGTTGTCATTGCCTCCCCCCCTCCTTAAAGAATAAACTGGACTCTTATAAGGACGTTTACACTACCTTCAATTTCCTTGCGCCGTTGTCCTCTTCTGAAACGCTTTTGTTCTTTTCTTTCCTTCGTCTCCCAGTGAACAAGAATCGGTTAGCTGAAAACTTCGGTCCCTTTACTTCAACTTACAACACTACTCACTCCCTTATATTTATTCGCTTCTCTCCAGTCAAGACACTGCAAACTGGAACGTGAAACTCCGGCTCCCGAAGCACTGCTGATAAATAGCATTTGAATCTTCCCAGCCACTTCCCTGTCGAGTGTTCGCTCTGAGATAAGAACGGCGCCGAGATTCGGTTCCAGATGCCTTTGCGAGCTGGGCATGGTGCAGGCGCTGTGTCGGGCTTCTTCAGGACACTGCGGTACCAGTCGCTTAAATAGAGACACACGCGACGCAGAGGAAACACGCGCAGCCAGTGCTCGCTTTGTGCGCAGCAGCAGCAGCGGTCTCGCTCAAGGCTCCCTTCTCGCGGATAGCCTCGTTCAGCCCGCATCAACGTATCGCCGCGCGCGTGTGAGGATCGCTAAATGGCGGCGCGATTCTCTCCTTGGAACCCTCGTTCCCACTGACAAGAGCGACAGCTACAGGCGTACAGATGCCGTTCGCTGAGCCGCGCGACTCCGGTATCGCCTTGTATCGCCGCCTGTCGCGCCTTGGACGTCGCGCGAATGGACGGTTGCTCCGACAAGAGAAAGGTCTCGGCCCGAGGAAACACCCGAGGCTGGCGCGATAAAGCGCCAGTCGACATCGCCGCGGCCAGTGGGTGGGGGGAGTCGCCTTTCGACGGTCGGCGCGATAAAAAAAAGTATCAAGCGCCGCAAGTGAGAATCGCCCCGGGCTGGCTTATGTTTCGGCGCAGGAGGGGAGGGGGCTATCTCCGCGGACCGCGGCAGCCCCTGTGACAGCAGCGAACAGTGTCCAGAGCAGCGCCCGAACGGGGTCGACCAGCGCGAGCAGTCCTTTCGGCGGCTTGTCACAGCCGGCCATCTCTCAACGCGACGCCCGCGAAATAAGGCGCCCTCTGTGGCGGCGCTTGGAAAGGAGAGGAGTGCTTGTCTGCCGCATATGCGAGCGCGCGATAGCGGCCGCCTTTTTTCATCGTGCGGCAATATTTGGTTACACTTTACACCCGCCATCGGATCCGTGTCGCCTCGCCGAGTGGCCGCGCGAGATGTCTTGTGACGGCATGGCCTTGCAGGAGCGATTATGCGCATCCGGGAAATAATACAAACGATAAAAGACGAGCACGTTGCGCGACGCTGTCGTCACGATTCCGGGCGCGAACTGGGAAGCGGCGAAGATGGCCCGCCGCGACAAGAGAGACGCGAAATGCAGTCGCCTGTATACGCAACTCTCGCGCGCGACAGGCGACGCTGAGTAGAAAGGAGAAAACAAGAAGGCAGGGGTGGGGTGACTAAAGAGCGCCACTTCCAACAAGAAGTATTACAAACCATGTATATATCGCCTGCAGGCATAGTGCCCAGAGTAGGGACACTTGGCTTCAAACGTTGCCTCGAAAGTGGTTTCACCACCTTTCTGCTAATCGTGTAGACATTGCACTAGCTTGACAAGGTCGAAACTGCCGTACAATGAGTGGCGAAATTCCTCGGTAGGAAATGATTGATTCAAATCGATATGACACGAAAAGTAAAGAAAACAGATAGCGTAACTAATTGACGCATGGAAAGAAGTGTTAATTTTCTACAAACGTCAGCTTTCATGAGAGCGCCCTTGGTGTTTCGCTATGTCGAGATGGAAAAACTCGCGCAGTTTTTGCCATCGCCCGGGGCGGACGAATGACAGAGATAGAACCCCTAATGAAACATGACAGTGCCGCAACATAGCAACGAGCGCTGAAGTATCATTATCATAAATTGGCTAAAACACCAGGAGTATTTTCTGTTTAGTAGGGTGAATTTTTATTCCCGAACATCAAATAACACTACAAAAAGATAACGATTATCCAGTGAGCAAGTAATACAAGTGTCACTGTAGGCTTCTGAGCACGCACTTGTGATATGTGGACAACACCAACTAAACTTATCATAAATCGGTTTTGTTTTAGGCTTTGACGTCCCAGAACGACTCAGGCTATGATGTAGTGGAGTGTTCCGGGTAATTTCAACTACGTGGGGTTCTTTAACGTGCACTCACATCGCACATGCAATACACGGATCTCCAGTATTTCGCCTCCATCGAAATGAGACCGCCGTGGCCGGGACCGAACCCGCGTCTTTTGCGTAAGCAGCCGAGCACCATAAGCACTGAGCCACCGCGGCGGCGGTAATGAATCGAGCGACATATAAAACAATGCAGGAGCTTTCGAAACTGGACACAAAATTCAGCGGTGTTGATTCGCGCCATTGTTGTTTATTAATGGGGACTTCTCCACCACATCTAACATTCCGCTGTCGCTGACGCTACAGTACGTCTTATTTCTTGTATTCAACATGCCACGAAATAACGAAGGCAAACGAGAAAACTATAAGAACTGACCAAACGACCTGCATCGTTCCAGTGGCCGCGCGCATTTTACTGTGTGTTTCGCTTTTGTATCACTCCCGCATGACTGAAAGTCCTGGCACCTCTGACTACATCCATTATGGCACACAGGTTACAGATCGTAACCTAATAGCATCGCTTGCTGCAAACATGCCTGTCGCTGAAGTCAAGAATTTGACGGGAACCTCTCTGGTTGAGATGGTACGTGACAAAAAATTATCAGACGGTTTAGCATGGTTAAGCGCAGAATATCGTGCAGTACAGCACTAGTTATGGTTAGCACTTACCATCCTTACGTGCTTAAGGCCTTTACTCGGAAAGCATATACCATAAAGGCCTTCACTTTAGAGGCATTGACCTGTAGGCCTTCACACAGGTGAAGCCCTGATACACCTGGTAGGTTGCCTACAACCGGATGGGCAGGTGGGCCGCCTGCCACAAAGCAGGCTTCAGGGACGTATACATAAGCTCGAAATCGAGAAATGCAGCGGGTAGGGCTTATGCACTAAAAATAAATGGCGCCGACCAAAAGAAAGGTACAGTGTTTATGTATTTTTCAAGTAATATGTCTGTTTTGTATCTTTTTTCTCTGTATCCCCACTCCTGCATGCGTCCGAGATGGGCCTGCAGTGTATGTAAAATAAAAATAAGTAAATAAGTAAATAAATAAATAAACATGACTTTTCGGGTCCCACTGGTGAGCCTTGTTCTCAATGCAGCAAAACGAAGCATCGTCGCTTTTATATACGTCGCATGACGGAACGCAGCGGCTATTCCCCGTCAAGGACCCCCTTCCAGCCAATGGCGTTAGCCGATTCTCATGACTCTGCGAGTGTGACAAAGTAGTGGGTGGTAGATGAAAGGCGACAATTCCTTCCCTCTATGGTCGGGGATAGACCCCTCTCTCCATTGTGGTGCCGCTCGCTGCAGTGTAACGCTAGCAGGGTCATGAGGATCGGCCGGCGCCATTGGCTGGAAGGGGGTCCTTTCACATGGAAAAGCCGCTACGTTCTTGAGTTGTATCCGACTGTAGTGGCAGATTTCTATCCTTGCGATGCAGCTCTTAAAGTACATAAATAACAATAAGCTTTATATAACTACAAGCCAAGTTCACAGTATTCTCTTCTCAGAGAGCTCAGAAGGACACATACCATAAGAACAAACTACGTCCAGCAACGTACAGGCTATCAGATGCCTTTTTTTGTTGAATCGTGTTGACGCGTTGGTCAATTTTAACAAACCAGTGGCCAGCATTCTTAAAGCCCTATTCCTCAAACATGACATTGCATTTTTATAGTTTACATATTGTTCATTCTCCTTTTTTGTGCCTGAAAATGTATATTGTTTCTTGTACAATTGCTGGCAGTGCCACCAAGTACCCTATTACTGCGAAATCCCTCATACGCTCACCAACTACGACGACAAATCGTGTGTAGATCTTTCTTGTGGCGTTGCCTAGCAACGGCGACGTCATGTTAACTCAAATAAATATCCACGACTGTGTGATGACCCCACAAACTGCGCGGGTCCACACGGGACGGAGAGGCACAGAGACACCACTAGACTCAGTTGGAAAAAAACGGATATATTCAAGAATTGCATATTAACGAGTACATGATGCAGAGGCGGGGTGCCCAAGCTTACATGCCGCTGCGTTGGCGCCGGAGTCTTCGTCAGAAGGAATGGAAGGAGTGCGGACCTAGTTGGCCTTGTTCGTTCGCTGTCCCCAATGTCCTTGCGCGCTTAGGGCCCTGGAGGACCGACTCCAGGCGGTGTCGTCTCGGGCTTTCCTTGTACCCCCACTGACTAGCTTTCCTTGCTTTTTTTTTTTCGTCCATTCGGGCGATCTTTTTTTTTTCCAGGCCGGAGCGTCTCCCTCGCCCTCTTCTAATCGCCGGCGGTTGTGACGTTTCCCGCATTTTCCCACCGGCTCGGGCTTTCCCCTCCGGCCTGCGCCACTGTCACTCTTAATTGTGGGGGTGTACTTGACCAGTTGAATGCTTGTTGCCGTGGGAGTAAAGACGGCGGCCAGGCCCCTAACGAGCCTTGGCCCTCGACACCTGACGATTCCTGGCGCAATGCAGTCTCTTGTTCGAGCGCGTACGGAGGTCCCACAAAGGGAAGACGTCGCCGGAGATAACGGCAATACGGAGACGCGCTGCGCACTATCACAACTGGGAGTCGAACCGGTGGTGGTGCGAACTGGTCAGCTTCGCTAGTGTTCCTGTATATGCTAAGCTTCGCAGGCAGCTGCGCGAGAGCACTAGGCTATCGCTGCAGCCGAACATGCCTCGTGTTTAAAGGGGCTCTGAAACAGCTTCCGAAGAGAGCACATTAACTCGCTCAATCACTGCGTCGTGTTGTCATGAACAGCTGAGCCAAGTAGTACAACTCTACACGCAGCAGACGACCCACAATCACGCGCGAAAGCTGACAAGCCCTTCCCGGTGACTTCATGCTCGCACCCTCCTCCGTCCCCCGCACCTGCGCATGCAAGTTGAGAGGTGGCCATTGGTTAGATTCTTTCAGGCGTCAGGCAGCTATGGCCGCAGCCAATAAGTCGCGTAGCTCCGACGGGTCAGGATGCTTCGCCCTCGGAGGTGGAGCCGGCGGAGGAGCGGCGACCTTGCAGCGTGCAAAAACTGACGAGAGGAGAGGAATAAAGCGCGAACACGCTGAAATTCAAATTTTCACTACAGATAACTGATCTTCTACAAAGCGCATTAAAAAAAAATTCTTGCTGGACACTATTCGCGATGCGGCGTGCTCTAACATCCCTGGCGTGCCGCAACGTTATTAGAGCCTCTTTCAGAGAACCTGTAACTGCAAAACACTCTCGCACTTAACCTCGATCAGAGCTTAACCTGAGTCTAATATTGTTGCCAGACATGCAGACGACCTATAAAAGCAAAACCACGAGCCAACCAAGCTAAACAAATGCTTTCGCACCGTCTGCTAGATTTAACTACGTTTACACCCTACCAATTGCTTTTAATATCGCCTGTAGCAGCATTTTGATTCTTTTTTTAATGTGTTTAATTATTGCCTGGTGTTTGGTTGTTGCAAAACAACTAGCAAAGTTATGTTAATCTTAGATCGTTACATTTCTTATTTCAAATATTTTTTTTTTTACTTTTGTGGTCTTGTGTAACCTAAATTTCATGTGACTTAATTTCTGTGTTTACCATTTGTATTTATGTTTTGCAGTGCTCTTGTCGAGTGCCCTTCTAGCATGTTCCTTTACCGGCTCGCCGAACGTCACCGGCAGCGAGAGCATTGGTCAGGCACTGCAACCTTCAGCTGTCGCTCCGGCTTTCTCTAACGGAAGGGAAGAAATTAATCCAAAGACAAAGCGTTTGCGCGGTCATCTGTATAATCGACGACTCGAGATAGAGCCGTATGTTCTTTTGCTTAGCAAGCACACGTGCCTATGCCCAGTCGACATTGTGACTGCCTGATACCCAATGTTCGGCAAGCGCGTACGAAGCGACCCGCCGATTCTTCACGTCATTCTGGTGATCGCGATATCCCCTTTCAAAATCCCCGGCTCGCCGGTATAGACAGCTACGCAGTCGACACATGGGACTGCGTGCGCGATGCCTGCTAATCTTTCTTCCTTCAGTTTGTCTTTTGCATGGACCAATTCCTTTCTGAGCTTGCTGACGTGAACTGCTCCTTACGAGAAGCGAAACGAGATGTGGTAAAATGACCTACACGAGGACCATAGCGACTGCTGATATACACACCTTCAAATATGTGACGAATGAAATGCGTCGCTTCGCTATAGTCATGCCAGTCTCGTGCCTGTGAAACGTTCAGAGAAACGCCTAGCTGCATCTGCCCTAGTAACAAGTTAGACGCCCTCACGGGAAAACTGGCATGGGCCCTCAAACGAGCCGAATGGTACATATTTAAATGTATAATTTCAGAAAAGTAGGCGCCCCGAACAGCTCGTTACGACGGCCGTCATTTTTAATCAGCCACTGACAGCTCGCTGACACACATGACAGCTGCTAATTTTGTTGCCTGGGCGACTACGGTTCCTTTCACGTGTTTTTTTTTCTTTTTTTACTGGGTAAATGCAGTCTTAAGCCCAAATCGGGCCGGCTTCACTCGCGTAGATATTGTAAACACAAAAATGCCGCTAAATTTTGTCACAAGCATTCTACCACAGTTTCGGAATTATGCATTAGAAGTAAGTAAGTGGGGCGGACAAGCATTGCTTGCTTAACGCCACCAAATATCGGCATGTATGCACCAGCAGTGTTCTGGAAGCCACCGCGGTGGCTGAGTGGTTAGGCGCTCGGTTGCTGACTCGAAAGTCGCTGCTTCGGTCCCACACGCGGCGGTCGCATTCCGATGGAGGCGAAATGCTATAGATGCCCGTGTACAGTGCGATGTCAGTGCACATTAAAGAACCTCACGTGGTCTAAATTATCCGGAGCCCTCCACTGCGGCGTCCCTCATCTCTTGTGTCGCTCTGGGACGTTAAACCCCCATAAACCAAGAACCAGAGTTCTGGTAGTTAGGATTGATGTCGCGTCATGGAAACTTTGTTCCTTGAGGACCCAAACGCCGCAGAAACAAGAAGACGGCACGCTTGCTTCTTTCTAAAAATAAAAAAAGAAGATAAATGTGCCAGCCATTGTTCAGTACGGTGGTTCGTTCTCTTGAACCACGAAGCTGTGAGCTGCGCCTTTCCACGCGAAGTGTATGTATTGTCACAATGGCTTTAAACCTGCGAATATTAAAGATTATTGCGTATTCCAGAACTGCTGGACGTCTCAGCAAGCAAGCGCTGTGTTTATAGGCTTTCATTCAGGGAAGGTACCGAATAGCTGAGTGGGACCCTATATGGAAGTGCTGAAACCGTTAAACGCGGCAGGGCGTCTGAAAAGCCTCACACCGGCTGCGTGTTTGAGACCCATGATGTGTTTCGTTACGTAATCAATGTCATCTTTGATGTATATAGTAGCGTTTATTTTATTTTCCTTCCCGGTTACTTTAAGCCTTTCAGATTCGTTTTGTGGTGATGTCAAGCCCAGCTGGGACCTACATTGGTCGCAATAATGAGGCAAACTAGTGGTACCAAGAGCGCCCTTGTTCCCTCTGCATGCCAAGCGCAATAGAGAGCGAACCAGGGGCTGCTCCCTGCGATACACAGGCGCTTGAGATCGCAGGCGTCGCTGCTGTAGTGGCAGCGCGCTGCGGCAAAGGCACGCGCAGCCGCCTCGAGGGAATCGCGCGTGCGTCCCACGCGGCGCGCTGTACTGCGCAGCGCGACAGGGGCGCCCGTAAAATTCTTTGTCTCGAGGGGGCTGCCGTGCTTAGCGCCAGGCGTGTATGCAGAACGTCTGTGTATGAATGAATCCCGTGGGAAGCATTCATAACGGGAGGGGGGGGGGGGGCGGTAGAGGGCACGGTTGTCACAAGGTGGCACTGCGCCCTGTTGGCGGTGTGGTGGCGGCTGTTTGGGTGTGCTTTGCTGGCGCAAACGTAACCGGGCGGCAAGGCGCCTAATGTGGAGGACTATTTGCAGCTGGCTGCCGACGCGAGATAGAAGCCATCGAAAAGAAGCGCTGCGCCATGTAGGCTCCGTCTTCACTAGTAGCGGGCAGCAGCACCGCTGCTAGCTGCGCGCGAGTCTTCCCAAACTCCGGGCACGACTGAATGTAACTGCGGAGATTAGCCAGCGCCGCCTGCAAAATCACGTAACTTGCGCGGCGCTGCCAACGCCACGACGCAAGCGCGTGACTCTTGGCGACTGTAAGGATTTGCCAAAACTTGTTAAGCAGCCAAATGAAAAGAGGGAATCCGGAGCAGACGCGGGCGTATACGTAATGATGCAAGACAGTTGCCGCTCATTTCAGCGCCAGCCTTTGCTGAGTTGCACTGAACAGAAGTGAGTCGGGCCGCGAGCGACACCGGCCGTGCGCCGAGCGAGACTCGGCGTAGTAAAGCCGCGTTCCGCTCAGAGCGACACTGCTACCCTTCCGTGCACCCTTCGGTTTTAACGGATCGCGCCGCCGTTCGTTCATATTAAACCGCTCAGGAAGGTCACGCCTTTTCTCGCCAGGTGAGCTAACGCGCAGTTCGCGGCGCATGCAGCCGTGCTACGACGGCTTCCTGGCATGCATCTCCATTTGCCGAGTGCAGAATTGCACTCGTGTTTCGACGTACGGTTATAATGCACCATTAGCCATGTCACTGCCGTAACAAATAAAATTTATTCAGCTGCAGTTGAGCTCGTTAGTCGCAGAAACAGAATCATATCCGGAGGACTACAAAAACGATAATTGCACAGGGGACTTCCTCCAGCGTGAACGGCAATGAAGTCTAATGTCGTAACCAATAGCTCCCGCGTTCATCCGTTGGCCATTAAGAACGCTAAGGTGGAGGGGGGGGGGGGGGGGGCACTCCCATGGTGGTATTAAATCCCCTTTAGGTGGTATTGGTGGTGGGCGCGCCGCAGTATGTGCAAGCTGCATAGCCAGCTGCCTGGCCAAGGCCAAGGTCGGCCTGGTAGATTCGGTGCCTCACATGTGGCAACTTGTTTTTGCCTCCGCTATTGCTCCTACACTCTAAGCATGAAGTAGCACTCTAGAGCACACCCTTTTAGAAGCAAGGTGTGCTGCCCAAGCCCTGGGGTAGATTTTCATCACTAAAAATACGGAACACTTTAAGTTGGCAACGAAAATTAATTCCCTCTTCAAGACATGCGAAGCAGTTTCGAAGATTTTAACCGTGGTTTCAATCTCCTATATTTGCTAACCTCAAGACTTCCGGTGCCGTGTTTAAACGCCTCCTCCCATTGCTAACGACACCAAGTTATTATATGCTTTGCAGTGGGAGTATGCTTCCGTTGCCAAGAGTAAGCATTCTGTTTATTTAGTGGTCGAAATCTACCCCGAGATTTGGGCGGCGTACCGTGCCTCTAAAAGGGAGGACAGCTTACCACCCTTTTACTCCTATATTGGCTAATTCATGTTTAGAGCGCAGTACCGCAATGTTCTGGCACCATGTCGTTGGTGACGGTCAGTAGGTTTCGAGCAGACCATACTCCTGTCTGCATTTGGGAACTGCTTTCGTAGAAGGTCATCGAAGAGAATTGACCTTCATCTGGACATGAAATGGCGGTGAAACGTTCAGAAAAAAATCGTTCCTCAAGCCAGAATGTTTTTTTTTGCTTTTATGAATGTAACATGACCATTGAATGAGGCGAACGGCAATGCACGTTATTGTCGGCTTATTGTCGGGTTATTGTGTTTTATAACGGCATACTAGTTTCCGACTCAGACTACACTTGCTGCTGTGACAGTGTTTTCAGTGGGCAGTCCACTTACATGGGCGACAATTCTTTGCGATCGCATGGGGAGCAGATATGTAAAATTTGAAAGCGAAAAGCTAGGCCGCAGTGGCATACTGAAGGCGCAGGCTTGTTTCCCATCAGAGTACGTTCTTTTTCTTGATTTCTGCCCTTGTATTCCACTTGTCTCTTAGGGCCGCTTAGGCTTGTCGCTGTTGAAGCAACTTGCCGCTGTTTTGTTAGCAACGTCACCCCAAAGGCTCACCTCTATCGCGCGTCCCATTTGTCGTAGTTAGCCCTTCAAGAAAGGGCGATGACATCTAGTAACCGAAACCGCGCAAAATCTGAAAAACTACGTGTTTTCAAATGGGGGGGGGGGGGGGGGGGGGTCGCGTTCTTTGTACGCTTTCTAGGCCGATAGCCAAATACCGTTAGGAGACTTGAACGCCGCGTTCTTCGCTTGTTCTCTCGAAGTTTCAAAAGTAAACAGGTCTACAGGTTCATGTTGCGCACGGAAAACGACAGTGTAGAAAATTGCTCCGCATACATGGCAAGCGCACTTGGCTGTTTGCAACGTAGCATCAGTCGACATTGTAGGGCGCACCTCTGTCAGCTCAGCCACCCCTCCGAGTAGCGCCTCCTGAGGACCAGGCGCCTGACTGCGCGGTTCTCATCTCGGAGAGTGCCACGTCCGGAGAGCGCGCGCCATGTGCGAGTGCACATGTGTTCCGACTTGGCGGCGCGCTTTGCGGCGAGCCCACGCAAATGCCCGTCGTTGGCATCCGCGCGGCGGTAACGAGCAAGACGCGCACAAACGGGGCCCAGCATCGCCACCACGCGGCGCGATGTGCGCAGCGGTCAGGCGGCCGGTTGTCCGCAGGGCGCGGTTGACAAATGCGACACCCCGCCACTTACGCGAGGGAGAACCCGGCGCTCGGACACTGGCGAAGAAAGGGGGGAGACGGCGATCATTTAAATTTCATCGCTCAGGTCCCGGGCAATTAGGGCCGGCGCGTTGGCGCCAGCGCCATTCATCATCCGCGCTCGGCTGGCTGCTCCGCAGCCTCGGGGCGTCGGCGGCAGAGAACAGCGCGGCCTTCGGCTCCGTCATCCGTCTTGGCCGCGGGCGTCATTACGGCGCTCATCAGGGGCCCCCGCGCTGGGGCCGGAAGCGCGGCCCTCCGGGAGCAAGGGTTATTTTGGAAGGCGCCTCCTCCCCGGCGGGGAGACAACGCCGGCGCCTCTCCCCGCGACGCCGGACAGGCCGGCTCGCTTTCAAAGTCCCGCGCCGCCGACTGCGCGGTGCCCGAGTCCTGGACTGCGTTCCAGCGCCGCTGTCCGCTCCGCGCCAGGCGCTGACAACTTTGCCAGCCAATGGTTCCCGCCGCAGTTTCAGCAATGCGGAAGCGGCTAGGTAGACTTTCGCGCTGGCGACAGTGTGCGGAGAGGCAGAATATCGAGTGGGCCCACCGATGAAGGAAGGGTGAGTCGCGTACCAGCCAAAGAAGGCGGCCGCGACCTGATGAGGTACGGATGTGCTTCGCTCTTTTCGTGGACTCTGCACTTTCGAAATGCGAGTCGCGGCCCCTTGAGTGGACACTGAAATGATTTCCTGCCTCTTTGTGGCTGTGGTGACGTTTTTCGGCACCAAAAGACGCATTTACCGATGACAAAATTGGATTTAAAAACCCTCCCTGCAGTCGATTCAAGCCTGTGACGTCTTTACCATAAACGGCGGGTTGCCACCGCTTTGAAGTGAATGGCGGTGTAGCGTAGCCTCTGGGAATCGCGACGCAACGGGGTCGTCGCGGGCATTTAATTTGCGAAATCGGCCGGTGATGGCGACACCTGTATTTTTTTCTCTCTATTTTCTGGCGTATAAAAGCTTATATTAGGTAGCGGTATTCTGTCGATACAGCCGAACCTGCAGTGTTCCTTAGAGTCCCTTTAATTCTTCAACCACACGTGACAGAAACGCTAAGTCGGGGGGCAATCGTAGTTGCCTCCAGTGCTGACCATACTTAGGTAGCTAAGGGGTACTTATTATTATTATTATTATTATTATTATTATTATTATTATTATTATTATTATTATTATTATTATTATTATTATTATTATTATTATTATTATTATTATTATTTTAAGTATAAGCAAGCGCTTGCCCTGAGTTCTACTCTTCGTTCGAGCGCTTGTATAATGAGTGCGTCCAGCATTCACTGTGTTGACACCGTGTATACAATAATTTAATTTGGACGTTTAGAGTTTCACAACAGCTCCGACTGACAAAGTACGGCATCCACGGGGGGGCAGGTTGACCAAAAATGCGCAGGACAGTTGTGTGGAGTGCCTTGTGGATCGTGTTTTAAAAAGCTGCCCTAGCGCCATGCAGTATACAAACCCACTACTTCATACGACTTCGGCTCCTTACAAGCTGACGCTATAGCCTTTTAGCCGCGATAAATGACGCGCATTTCTGACGGAGGATGTCAAAAGCATTTCTGACAGATTGCCAGCTGTGTTAAGAGGTGCACCGAATGACCTTGATTTTTGATGAAATAGCGCGAAGTCAACGGTCTCTTACTGCTCTATAACATTTACCGCCACAGGACTTCGGGTAGTTTTCATTTCACGGCGTTGCATAGGGTATTCCTTCTGGAAAAGCTCTCTCACAGCAGTTCGCAGCAATGTCTTGCGATGATATTCCTCGCGCGATGTGCAAGACATTTCTCTTTGTGGCGACTCATTTCTGTGCTCGTTGAAAGGTAGAAAAAAAGAGGGCAGAGGAAAAAGCGCGCCCACGAAAGCCCCACGTGCAAGTAGACAATGAAGCCGTTATACTGGCGAACGCACCGGAGGAGGGGACTGACCTGAGCTGCCATGCCAGCTGTGAAATAGCAGCTGGTTCTTAGGAGACAAAGAAAGACGGGAGGGGGGGTTGCAGCTTGGCTGAACAGCTGAACAGAAGAGTAAAATGAATCGAACGCAATTCCTCACCGCGCCGGGAAAACAAGTTCAGCGCTTTAGACTGGCGCCCCGCCGCGGTGGCTCAGTGGTTAGGGCGCTCGACTACTGATCCGGAGTTCCCGGGTTCGAACCCGACCGCGGCGTCTGCGTTTTTATGGAGCAAAAACGCTAAGGCGCCCGTGTGCTGTGCGATGTCAGTGCACGTTAAAGATCCCCCCAGGTGGTCGAAATTATGCCGGAGCCCTCCACTACGGCACCTATTCTTCCTTTCTTCTTTCACTCCCTCCTTTATCCCTTCCCTTACGGCGCGGTTCAGGTGTCCAAAGATATATGAGACAGATACTGCGCCATTTCCTTTCCCCAAAAAACCAATTATTATTATTATTATTATTTAGACTGGCTCCATTGGCAATGAGGGAGTTTTTATATCGCTCGCGATTGTATGCCAAACGTAACAACCAACGATGCTGGCAAATAATCGCCGCTTTCTCCTCTCCGCCCGGCACTGAGTATGCGACAAGTTATCGCTCAGCGCGTACCACGGCTGAGACCTTCGAGTGATCGATTTTACCCGATGTCCTTGATATGCTCGATTACTGTCGACACTGTTCGGATTAACGGCAAGGCGTTGTGTCGAATGCTTGGCAAAGTTGATAAGAGTCTCGCCGCGTTTGTCGTGCTGCTAAAGAAAGAAAAAAACCGAAGCGACTTACTACATTTTCCTCGCTTTAAGCAGCGCAGATATATAGGGGACGCTATAAGACGACATACTGTAGATGGGCGCTGTCTGTGTCGTTCTTCCGTCTGTGCGCTTTTTTGTTTGAGCTGACAACGAACCAACCGGCCCAAGAACGTTCCTTAATATTAGAACTTCCGCTGCGATCTGCTACGCGGGGCGACGTGTAAAAGGCGGGAACGGGGCGACGACGAGTGACATTTCAGTTACATCCCTCACAATTTCCAGCGCCGCCGTGGCGCGTATAATCGAGCGCCGTGGTGAGAGGGGGCCGAACACGACGGGCCTTGGGGAGATTAAGAAAGCACCGCTTGCCGGACACGGCGATCACGGCCGAGTGGCCCCTTGCCACGAGCGGCGGCGAATAAGCGCCGAAGTGCGCGCTAGCGTGTCGTGAGGACTCGAGGGGCGCTCGCAAGTTTTGATTCTCAGGCCGCCAGCGCCGCCGAGATTGACACAATGATACGTCGAAACGGATAACCTCTCATCGCGAGAAAGGATATAGGCACCATCAGAGCTCGCCGCGGCAGGCCTTAGGCAACCGAGGCGTGGAAGATTTCGGGGCTGAGAGGCGCGCTAGCCGCCGCTTGGAAAGCAGCGGGAACCCGGGCATTATACAATCGATCATCCCGCGAGTCGAGCTTCGCTCCGACCGGGCGAAAATGACTCAGTTCAGTCACCACCGCCGGTGGCGGGCAGAGCTGGTATGGCGCGCCGGCCGCAGTTATGGCGGCGGCTATGGCCACCCCCCCAGTGGGCCCTCTCACTCGCGCGAGTGGCGAAAGCCGTCGCGACGTCGTCACGGCACGGACAACCAGGAAGAAAGGAGAGGGCGTGAAGACGACTTCCAAGCGCCCGGCGCGGAGACCGAGCCAAAAAGCAAGAAGCGCAGAGAGGAAGTGGCGAGGGAGAGCCCGCGAAATGCGAGAAAGTGAAGCCAGTGAAGAAGCAAATAAAAGGGACGGGGACTAATCTAGAAGAATGATTTCGTGACAGCATCTCCCGGAGCTCATTAAACTGACCATCCGTCTCTGTCAGCGGCAGATTCAGACGATAGCGATATATCATCGAATGTGTCGCCGCTGCCCCTCTCACGTCGGCACGGCTTCCCTCTCCCGGTTGGCAAAGCAGCGCCCACTCCGCCGCCGCTCCAGTCGGGGCCCGCCGAGCTGCTGCTGCTCCGGCTGCTGTGCCACGGAGCCGCGGCTGTGTATATAACGACTATCGCAAAACAAAGACAACAATACAAAAATGGTAGCCAACATTTCGCGAAAGGAAGCAAGGACAACGCTCAAAAGCGAGCGAAGAAGGCCTGTCAATTTCTAGTCTTTCGCGTGATCAACGATGGATGACTGAAGGGGCCCTGCGAGCTTGGAGCCATCAAGGGCGCGCATCACTGCCTGACGTGTGGAAGACTGGAAAACTGGAAGATGAAAGATGAGCGAAGTAGGCAGCCCAGAAATGAAGTATGTCGCTTCCGTACATACAGGAAATAAAGATAAAATGGACCCTCGCGCTCTGTCTTAGGCTCAGCTGGCTCTCCTTGCTTTCATCGCATGGGCGCGTGCTGGACGAAGACCGATCACCTGATGCCAGGTGTGTGCCCGTGAGCACAACGTTAGCCCTCAATTGTCAGTATCCCTCGTCTCGGGCACATCGCGAAAGAAACAGCGACCTTCACGCGCCAACTGCGTATAAAGTGAGTTGTAGCGATGCCTAGGGGCGACGAGTGTTCGCCTTATAAGCTACAACCGCGGGGTTTCGCGCTCTGGGTGCCAGACGTTCGGCTGGTCATAGCTTCAAAATGAATCAAACACAACCACAATTACAACCTTACACGGTTTTGATACGCGCCGAGACGGCGCTGCATCTCGGGTGGTTTATCCTTCCTAGAACAGTAGAAGTTGTGTGGCCAACTTCCTTTAGGACTTACGGCGTCCGATGCTGTGATATGTGGTGGTGGGCATTTTCGTGACCCATATATTGGGCGCGCAGGACAATGAAACGTCTGTGGTCATGCCAGCCGGAATAAAGGACTGGGGGTATGACGTGCATATCGAGAGAGGGAATGAGCGTGATACAACTATCGCTATTCGTCTTGTACGAGGGCGAGAGGCCTGTTATTGTACTCCAGAGCCACATCCGGTGCTGCATGAGGTAATCGCATTCATTTCACATCGGCGGACCGATGGCAGAAAGTCGACAGCTCTGATAGATGCTGCATCATTTCACGACAAGAACAAGTTCGTCAGCGTCAGAAATCATGTCAAAACTACGGATTTTGCAGTTTACACGTTTCATCTTTAGCCCCCTCACGCACTGTAAAAAAATCTGCACCTTAAGGGTGCATTTCCATGCCTATAACTTGCACCCTTCCACCCTCCAAAAAGGGTGCAAAGTATGCTTGTCACCCCCATAGCAAGGGTGGGATCATTACAGTTGCACACTTTTTCCGACCGCTTTACAGGTTCATAGGTTTTTTTTTTATTGCTTTGCGAGACGCTGATCTTTTTTTTTTTTCGCGGGGGGGGGGGGGGGGGTGCACTCTTGGAGGGAAGCCAAACATTTCCTACGAAAAGCTGCCGACGACGTGCCTAACTTTGCACTACAGTTACGGCATCCCCAACTATACTCATAATACCCAGATGAGTCTTTCGCGGTGTTTTTGAGCCTGTTTGGTGTGGAGTCACATTTGTGATGTCTGCATGATGCTCACGACGTGATTTTTCTAAATATATTCAGAAAAGAAAAAAAACTTGCTAAAGGAGGCCAACCTGCAGCAAACCCGCTTGTGCAGTAGTAACACGATGCTATAATGCGCCACTTATTTTGGCCAAACGAAGATAAACAGGTACAAGCGTAACTGGAATGAGCCGTATACGAAGCTACTGAGGCGACAAGAGTTCAACACAGAAGACACCACTGCTGGGCGCAAGCGTCCGCTGGACCTGACGGGATACCAAATATTTTTTTGCGCCGTTATGCAGAAGCCATCACAGAGTTCCTGGTTGTTATTTTCCGCAAATCATTTGAATCAGGAAACATTCCTTCCGACTGGAGGAAAGCGCGGATTGTGCCCGTGCTGAAAAAGGGTGATCCTGCCTTGATTGCTAATTATCGTCCCATATCAATAACTTCCGCATGTTGCAAACTTGCTGAGCATATCATAGCTAACTACATAACTACATTTCTAAACGATAACAAGGTACTTACCCCCCATCAGCACGGGTTTCGAAAAGGCTTTTCCACTGTCACTCAGCTAACTTCTGTCATTCATACTTTTGCAAGTGTACTAAATAGCGCTGGTCAAATGGATGTTAATTTTTTAGACTTCAGCAAAGCCTTTGATGTTATTTCTCATGCCAAACTAATTTACAAACTTGAACTTATTGGTCTTCCTAATTTCATAATTCGTTGGATTTCCTCATACCTTTCTCACCGCACACAATTTGTTTGTATTGATGATTGCTATTCAAACCACCTGCCGGTCACTTCAGGCGTCCCACAGGGAAGCGTCCTCGGACCTCTCCTCTTTTTGATATATATCAATGACATTACTAACGTTATAACTACCCCTGTTCAAATTAGATTATTTGCAGATGACTGCGTTTTATTTCACCAAATTACTTGCCAAGATGATCAAGTTTTACTAAACTCCAATCTTCAGAACATACATACATGGTGTAATAAATGGGACATGAAGCTAAATTTAGAGAAAACAGTATACATGACGATAACTAACAAAAAGGCTTCCTTCTCATTTCCTTACAATATTTCATCTCACCTTCTGACCGAAGTCAGCGAGTACAAGTATCTAGGAGTTACAATAACGAAAAACCTTAGCTGGAATAAACATGTATCAAACGTATGCTCCTCAGCCTTTCGTAAACTCTGCTTTCTTAGACATAAACTAAAACTTGCCCCACCTGAACTTAAAAAATTAACCTACTTTTCAATAATAAGGCCATCACTAGAATATGCGTGCACCGTCTGGGATCCCTACACTAAACGTAACATCGAGGCCCTTGAAATGATTCAACGCAAAGCCGTCCGTTTTATTTTTTCAAAGTATCGTGTAACTGACTCACCAACGACCCTCATGCAAACTCACGGTATTGAAACATTACAGCTGCGCCGGAAAATTCAAAGACTGAAACTACTTTTCTTACTAAAAAACCATAAACTGTCTATGAATGCAGACCCCTTCCTTAAACCTAACACTACGCGCCAAACACGAAATCATCATACACAATCATTAACCCCTTACAGTGCTAGGATTAACGCCTTTAAATACTCATTTTTCCACGCACCATTGAGGAGTGGAACAGGTGTTCGCCAGATCTCTTAACCAGAGCTGATTCTTTTGACTCAATGTTTTCTTCACATCATTTAATTTGAGAGCCGTTTTTTTCGTTCACTTTTTGTATTTTGCATCTGAGCCTTGTATTTATTGCTGTATTTTGTGTTACAACTTGTATTTAACATTTTTTCAATTTTGCTAAACCTGTTCTTTTTGCATATATTATGTACTCGCCCCTCCTGCTTGGGCCTACTGTAGGCCTGCAGTATGTTCTAAATAAATAAAATAAATGACGCGCATACTTTCTCCAAGTTCATATATGCCATTTCGGCGAGTCCCTATTTGTAGTCAGTGATGCTTAGCACTTCAGCTAAAATAACTCAGTTAATTATTACATTATGGGGGCACAAATCGCAGTCATAGCTGCTCGCATCAAGGCTGCAGCTGTCATTTAATGGCATGCCAGTTTCGTCATTTCGAGCCGCAGCGCTCCTGCTCATCTACAACGCCTGAGAATTACTGCTGCGATTCTTTTTAGCCAAACCTAGAGTGGTCTACATCGCTTTTGCTCCAAGGTAGAATGGAACTGATTGCGCAGAATGCGTTAACCAGATGCCTGGCTTAAGCTTGACCGCGTGCGATATCCGCGTTTTCAATGCACATTTCTAACGAGTTTATGGGGCAGCAGCGCCAACAACTTGGTTTTAATAATAACTACTGTTACGGTCCAAAGCTCCGGCCGCTAGTAAGCTAGCGGCCTCCGAGATAGCAGCATTTTTCGTAGGCAACACTGAGCAGTGGGCACCAAGTGTGACGGCTGTTTGCCGTCGTGCAATAAGTTCGGCCGGAGCACACCGTTACCGAAACTGTTTGACGTCACTTGCTACTCACTGCCACGAAGGGAATGGACCCAGCCCGTAGTGCCATTGAGATGCGTAGTTTTCGAGCCTTGCCGTCGTTTCCTAGGTTGCGAAGTACACATCGTTGCTTATGCGAAAAATGAGAACGCACACTGCTCCCAAAACGTACTCAAGACGCGAAAAATAGAACACAAGTTCCTGCCATGCCTGCCTCAAATAGCGAAGGTCAATACGAACGATTGGCTCTGCGTATGTGCTTCACGCGTCATGAACGTGAACGCACACGACTGCGTGTCCGACGAAACGCAGACGAAAGCATCAAGTACACACGAGTATATATCATTACTGCGCAGCTACTTTTAATTCGGGTTGCCAGGACAAAAAAAAAGATAGACCATTCGCTTGCCATTTTATTTATTTATTTATTTGTTTATTTATTTAGAGGGAAATTCACAAAAGAATACCATTGATTATAGCATCAGACAGCAGAAAAATTGGCAAGTACTTCAGTACAGTCTATGCAATCGTACGGAATAACATGGCAAATACGCTCCCCAATAGTACACAATACAATAATACAACTACACAAGGAGCCTGCCGAGATAACAGTACAGCAGTCAAAGAGTTTGAAAAGAACTGGGAGTCTTTACGTAGAGCTTTCTGTTGGAAATTGTAAACAATGAAAGTTTACGTACATTGGTGCGCGCAATAGTAGGTTTAAGGCTAACGATATATGCATATGGCGTGAAGCTAGCGTAGAATCTGTGGCGATATAGTTTTCGGGTCGGATACCAAGTCCGGAGAAGAATAATGACTGCAAGAAGATGAGATGGGCTTTATTTCTATTTTTCTCTCAGTGGTTGCAAATTTGCAAGCTTCAATATGGCGGAAGGAGAGTGAAGGCGCCTGTAGCGATTGAAGATGAAGCAGACCGCAACACGTTTTTTTTTTTTTCAGTTTTCGTGTGTCATCTGCAGTGCAGGGGTCCCACGGAATGCAGGCATACTCGAGGCTGGGCCTTACAATGGATGTATATGCCGTCAGTCTTAATGCACTTGGGCAACTTCTCATCTGAAACTTTAGAAATCCGAGCTTTTTGCTGGCGGAGGAGCATATGTTATCAATGGGTTTCGTCCATTTCAGCCCGAAATTATTGTGGCACTTCAATACTTATATTCTTTTACATTTCTGATTAAATTATTACTTATCTCCTCAGTAAAATTAAATTGTTCTTTTTTACTGATGCAGAGAAACTGTTTTATCAAAGTATAAAACCATTTTTTCATTTGTCACACCATTTTGCTAGTAGTTGCAGATTAGCGTTCAAAACAAGCTCATCATTGAGTGAATTGAAAGTTTTAAAAATAATACAGTAATCAGCAGACAGCTTAATAGAAAGAAGGTTCAAGAGCTAGTGCGAGGTAATTTATATTTGTGTATATATAGGGTGTTTCACCTAAGACTTTACACAATTTTTAAAATGATAGGCTTTTTGAGTTAGAAAAGCACTTTTTTCGGCAGCATTGTCAGCGGTGCAGTACATCAGAATACAGCTAAGACGTCCTAACTAACAGGCTGCTTAACGAATATCGAATGGTTAACTTTATTTAACTGTTACCTTTAGGCTCCTTAATTTACTAGAGGCGTGTAGCCCTCCGTAAGTAATATCCATATCAGTTTTTAGAATTTTGAAAACGCGGTTATCCTCGACGCTATGGCCCAGCAAATTTTGGTTATTTCGACGAGTTATGTGCACTAGAGGTGTTGTTTTGCCTGAAAGCTTCTCGAAAGCGCATGCATTTTGGCGCGGTATAGCCAAAAGTTGTTGAGCCACAGCGCCGAAGGTTTTCAAAATTCTAAAAATTAAAATGGGTATTAATTATGGTGGGCTACCCGCCTCAAGATAATTAAGGAGCCTGACGCTAATAGTTAAAAAGTTAACTATTCAATACTAGTTAACCAGCCTGCTAGTTAGCACGTTTTTGCTTTGTTCTGATGTACAACACTGCTGACAATGCTATGCCGAAGTAAGCACGCTTTTAATTCGAAAAGCCTATGTTTAAAAATTGTGTAAAGTCTTAGGTGAAACACCCTGCATATATTAAACATTACTGAACCCAAAACCGATCTATGAACTACACTCGAGAGGCCTCTAGGAAACGTGAATTGGCTCCATTGGTGGCTACAAACTGCTTCGGTTTTAATAAATTTTAATAATAAGTGACCCAAATAATTATTTGATCCGAAATGCCTATCATTTTAGTTTTTGCTATTAGTCTATTATGAAGGATTCTATAAAGCATTGGGGTTCGGGCTAGTGTAAAAAAATCATGTCGACCTGACCACAACCATCATGCACTTTGGCAGGTTATCTACAGGGACCACCAGCCGCTTTGGTGGTCGCTGTAGATGAACACTCCTTCGGAGCATTTTTACCGCTGCTTAGGTCCGTCTTTCTTATAAACGTGCCACCGCGTATTACTAACGAAGCTTAAGTGTTCTCATTTTGTCGCAGTCTTCTGTCTTCAAACACATATTAAGATTTTTTTTTTAAAGTAAAGGTCATTACTCCATCCTATATATTTGCTGTTTCAGCGCATACACCTGCAGATACGATATGCCGGCCGTGCATTCATGCACAGTTAAGCGATGAAGGTTGTCCTTGTGCCAAGTATAGTGAACGGCATAGTTTTTAGCCACGGGAGATCAACGCCGTATAGGTGCGTGCCGGGTTCATGTCCAGTATACTGAGGGAGCCACGAGGGAGGTTTTGTGCACTGGCCCCTTTGCTGAGATTGCGCGCAGGGTACCAGGCAATCTGTTCGAGCGCGTCTAATGCGAAGAGGTGATTGCGTAAGAAAAAAAAAAAAAACATGCCTCTGCCTGCGCATAGCTGAGTAGACACATGCAAACGCGCACATTTACAGAGGTATGGAGAAATGGTATGCATAGTGTGAGGCATCTGCAAAACAGTGAGGGTATTAATTAAATAATATTAATAATTTAATAATAAATATTAAATAATAAAACACCAAGAGCGCAACCGGACACGCACAAAACTGCAGGGCTAAGGATGTCTTTTAGGGATCAGTCGGTATTAGCTAGCGATTGCTGAGCGTGCTCAGCGCGACAAAACCTTCTCAATCTCGTTGCAGATACAAACAGCCGATATTTGACTGGTGCAAGACGGACATACTGAAATATGCTTTAGGATCTGCAAACACTAAGGCCGTAACTGCGGATCTGATCCATTTCCTCCTTTCCCTTTCATAACAAACGACGTACGGACACGCGCTGAAACTTATATCTCTAAGTTGCCTTCATAGAAAACATAGCGAGCAGCAAAGACTGTCTCCGAAGTATTTCGAGAGCCATGTTCGAACAACGGAAGCAGCGCTAAATTTCTGCTGAAGTGGCAGCTTTGCAACGCTTATTGCGGGTCCAGAAGAGCGTATTGCCAGAATGAGCGTTCTACTGGCGGCTCGGGTCAAGTGCAAAAAGGCGGCGAAGAAAGAAGCTACGACGTTATTCGGTTTTCATCTTGTCCGCAACATTTCGTCCGGGAGCAACAGCTAATGTCGAGCCAACGTTCTGGTAGGAGGCGAACGTCATCGGTCAAAAGCCGCACAATGAGGCCACCTGAAGCGTATGGAGCTGTAGAAAATACGCGGAGAAAAGTGTTTCTTCGGAGTTCCGAGAAATTAGCTAGGCGTTGACATTGCGAGCATTGCGAGTGGCAAACCCCGAGCCATAGCCATTATTTCTCTCGAGCTGAGGTAGAACTTTGCAGGCGTGGTTGTCCTGGTCTCCACTTATGAGGATATGATGTCATTAAGGCAGTCAGTTTGCAAAGTTAAAAGAATTCCTCAGTCGCTTCGCCCACCCCTGGTGCGAAGTACGACAGTTGCCCGCATAATGGCCAGCATAGTCCACAGGGCACGCGGGAACACAAGGCGCAAGTTACCACTGGTGTCATATTCTCCTTGGTTTGTGGATCAGAGGGGAGGTCTTCAATTTATAATATGGTTGTCTCACACCTCCGTAAACACTGCAGTGTGGCCCTCATTGCACCTGTTGGTGTACAAAAATAAAGAAAGCACTCACTGTGAAACACTCAGATGGAAATCATCATTCCCTCGTTCTCTATAATGAAACAACGTTCGTGCATTCAGCGATACAGTGTATTAACACGACTCTACTCGAATAGGCATCCTCGTGGCACCTGCAGAGGCGTGTCTCGTGGCGTCCGGTCGACAGGACTGGAGCATGTGCACACCGTGTTTCTGATGCGAAAACGAGAAAGAGAACGCAAGTCGAGCTCGACAGCTGGTCTGCGGCTACGGCGTATATATATATATAGAGAAGGCTATACTATGCAATTTAAATTTTTTAGTGTCAGACTGCAGCCCCAGCAAATTCTCGCTTGGTCAGTTCCGCCATTTCACTCGTAGCTTCAAGTACGTGTACACTCCAGTGCCGCATCCGGTGCTGCATGAGGTAAGCGCATTCATTTCAGAAGGACTATAACGAACAAAGGCAAATAAACAAAAAAAAAACTACTGAAATCGTACCGCTATACCGCGTTGCTATTTCATGCGGCTATGGCGATCTTCTTTTGGGGAGGCGTTTTTTCGTCATCAAGGTGTGGAACCTATAGGGGCGTGCGAATAGTACTTTTGCAAAACCGAATCGAATGCGAATAATGCGGGCCAACACCGAGTCGAGTACGAATCGAATTTTTTTTTACAAATATTCGCGCAAGTATCGAAAACCTGTAGAACGAATAATTGAGCTAAACCACGAAGCGCTGCGGCTGCGCTGCAGGACGGTGCTATAACTATAGTGGACTTATGCTATAGTTGTCCAAAGACGCAAGACCGATATTCACTAACAGTTGCGCAACACTATAGTCACTTCGTGTACGTCACACGCGTAGGAAAATTGCCGTTTTCTACTGATGGCAAGAAAAATCTATAGCGCTACATAGATGAAAGGAGCGAGAGCTGCATGTGAGCCATGGCGTCCTTTAAGGAGCTAGCATCAATACACGACTTGTTAAACGTGCCTGAACAGCGCAGCGGCGTTCAGTTTTTGCAATAAATAGTGTAAAGCACGGCTAATCAATGGCATGTTGCTCAGTGTGTCCAGGGAAACTGCACAAAATCAATTTTAAGTGCGGGGACGGCTCACCCTGTGGTAACTTGCATGACATGGGTGCCGTGGCTTATTTTTGACAATATTTAGCGTTCAGGGAGGCTCTCCCTTTTGTATTACGTATTTACTCAATTAATATCGCATTTAATAGCGTATTTAAATACGATGAATACGACAATACGGCAATACTTATTTAATGCCATATAGATACAGGACATTGATGTTCCTTAAAAGCGCTGGCTTATTGGCGCCCCTGGCATCGCAAGGAAGGAGTCGCCTGTGGTACGCAAAGTACAAAATGGGAAAAATTCTGCGCTGGAATCGTATAGGACGCGCTGAAATCGCACGCCGGCGCGCTAAGACTAGCCTCACCTGACAGATATTCAACGTTAATAACATCCACGGCGCAAAACGCATTCTTCATTCGTCGCGTGCCCCACCGCGGTGGCTCAGTGGTTAGGGCGCTCGACTACTGATCCGGAGTTCCCGGGTTCGAACCCGACCGCGGCGGCTGCGTTTTTATGGAGGAAAAACGCTAAAGGCGCCCGTGTGCTGTGCGATGTCAGTGCACGTTAAAGATCCCCAAGTGGTCGAAATTATTCCAGAGCCCTCTTCTACGACACCTCCTTTTTCCTTTCTTCTTTCACTCCCTCCTTCATCCCTTCCCTTACGGCGTGGTTCAGGTGTCCAACGATATATGAGACAGATACTGCGCCATTTCCTTTCCCCCCAAAACCAATTAAAAAAAATTCGTCGCGTCGACATGAAGATGGCGCTAGTATGAACAGCGCACCGCCGACCTCTAGAAACGGTACAAGATTAAAGCGGCGACAAGACCCGTTAAGAGCATGCTATACCTGTGTTAAAGTATGAGGCCATGCCAGGGCTCTGCAGAGGAAGAGAAATAAGGTGATACTTCAAGCGAAAGACAAAACAGCGATTGGCGAACGTTGCGATGAACTGTATGCGCTGGAAAAACTGAACGAAATGCGCGGTTGCTGTAACGCACACTGGTTCTTGTATAGAGACAGAGTCTACTTTAGCCAATGAGCACTTTAGTGGCAGCTATTTGCCAGCACTGTTGAACGTCTTGGGTCGCCGCTGTCGGTATCAATACGCCGCACGTCAGAGCCCGAGCCTGCACGCTGCGGACGCGGCCAAATATACCTGCACAGAATTTTGTTAGCAAACGATGTAGGCGGTACATGTGGCTAACTGGCTATCAATTGGGGCGCGTCGCCAATATCCGGCTGAAATGTCCTCGCTAAGCGGATCAAAGGCTCTCTCTTCAGAACCGCCTTCGTCGCCCTAGAAGGACGCCTGAAAGCCTGGCTCGTCCCCCAAGTCACATGAATCGAAGAACAAACTGCAGTAGCTGCGCGTGAGCTCTGCTTGCCCCCTGGAACTATTTTCTTGCCTGAACAGATGTGCGACCGTGGCATGCATATTTAGTACTGTCGGCAGACATGCGCATATCCGGCGTACTGCATATGCCAGCATGCGGTGCAGGTAATGCTCGTGGTGTTTGCAGCATAGTTTAAAGCGCTTTCTATGTTTGTCTCCCCTCCTTTGTTTCTCCTCATTCTGTGGACATGTAGACGTGTTCAGGCTTGCGCGAGTGCTCGATGAGAGGTCGTGTCGCTTGCAACAGGACAGCTGCATTCGACGGTTGTTGGTGGTGATGGCGTTATGATCCATGCAGCTTTGGCTTTGTTGGAGTACACTGTTCATTGTTGATCTACATTTACGTATCTTGGCAAAACGCCTTCGTCTCCTAGCATTTCTGTGAAAAGCCGCTCTTTCTCTAAAAAGTTGAGCAGCATCTGAGCCACTGCAGTCCTTTTATGCAGCCCTCAGGAAACACAGCGAGGACGTCGCTGTCCGACGGCCCGGCCGCGGCTTGTGAGAGTAGAACAATAATATTTGGTGCTCATCACGAAAACGTGGGCGCTTTGAAAAGACATGCTGCACATATACACCAAAGCTGTAATTAGTGCCCAGAAATTAGGGGTACACCAATCTCACGCAGCCACGTCGGCGTGTAAGATGGGTCGATGTACAATTTATGCAGGAGAGGGGCTTTTTCTTGCGTGTTACGCCTACTAAGAAAAGGGAGGAAGAAGTGATGACAAAGGGATGCGTTACGAGCTGCTTTGCGGAATGGGCTTAGTTGCGATCTTGCTTCCCTCCCTTAAGGTGTTGCTGAGATGAATAATGTTCATGACGGTGAATAATGAAGAGCGACTTCCGGGTTCGACCTGCTCGATCGCATTACTCGAAGTCAGCTTCGGGAGGCCTAACTGTTTATTTACAGTTAAAAAACAAATAAAACAGAACGGAAGAACAAAAAGAAAACTATTTACACATGACAGCATCGCAGGAAGACCTGACGAAACCAACCCTCAGCCCCACCAAAACAACCTATCTTAATTCTTATGTCCCCGCCCTCAGTGCGGACAGCCAATTAGGTAAATTCCCAAACACTCATTCAATCAGAGCTTGGAAAAAGTACGACACAGGAAAAAAAAAATAGATATGGGAAACAAAATAAGTCTTCCCAATCCAACGCTACACAAGTAATTTCACTCTCCACTAGCTTAGTAAACACCCTCGCTTTCTCACGCTTCGGCATATTTACAAACCCATAAAAGACAAACATAGCATATACAGTTTCGCCGAAAACCCATCCCCGAGGCACACCTATTAAAATGTCATCACTGGTAAACCTCAGGGACCCTCGCACGAACAGCCAGCGGGCGAACACAGCCCGTCCGTCAAAGCGCGTCTCGCGAGTCTCCATCGCCTGTGCGCCTCACCTCAGAATGACGTGCGCCAATGAGCAGTCATTGTCACCTGCGAAGCTGTCGACTCGTTGACGGTACGCCATCCCGGAACGCCGCAGAAGACAACACGCGCTTCCGGCAGCGTCGCCGAGTCGGGACAAAAGGGCGCAACGCGGATGCCTTGCTGCTGCTTCCCGCATCAGGTAACGCATACGGCGGTGACATCGACAAGGGACGCTTCCTTCGGTTTCGTGTGATGCTGCGCTCTTCAATGACGTGTCCATACACCGCCAAGCGCACTGGCCAACACCGTCCTTAGTAGCTGCTGGGACTCGTCTCTTTGCTCGGCTGTGAGACTTGACAGTTCAGCCACGGAGCCAAAACACACGCACAAGCATACGCAGACGAAGAACATGTGGCGCTCCGTCCGTAAGTAGTAGCAGTAGTAAGTGGTTTATAAAAATAATCGTAAAAAGGAAGGAAAATATTTTCGCTGGCCCCGGCATCTGCCATCGATAATGAAGCAACTGAGCTGGGGCAGCGGAAATAAAGGATAGCAGGCACAATGGAGAAATGGAATGAAAGAGGTGAGGGGACAGGAATAGAGGACAGGGGGGGAGAGGTAATATACACAATAACTATTCACGCAATAATAAATATGTGCAGGTTGCGCGCGTGATTAGTTCATGATGAAGCAATAAAACACACGCGTACAACACAATGTACATGACAGCTGGAGTGGGGCGTCCAGCTGTTAATCGTCCAAAGTAGCACTCGCGGAGCGTTCGGTCACTGCGCGCAACTACCTTGCGGAGAGCAGACGGCACGTCAACCCCGTCTGTTCGAGGAATGCACAGAGGCTCATCAAGGTTCGCTCACGGGTGCGCGGGCTGCCCTGCGGCCACAAGAGCGCCTTGAGGGAGTCTGGTATACAGTGTGCCCAGCGCCCTGTAGGCCGCGAGCATATCGCGACGAGCATCGGCAAACGCGGCACAGTGAAGGGGAAGGTGCTCCAGTGTTTCCACTGCACCGCATCCGTCACACACATCACTCGTCGCTATTCCGTGACGCTCCCGTCGTTCCCCGGCCGTAAGCGCTGTGCCCCTACTGACGCGCACGACAGGCTTCTTTCGGAGTGGCCACAGATGATGAGCGAGACCGAGGCGATCAGCTGCATGCAGTGCAGCAAGCGATCCAGGATGGAGGGGATGTACTAGAAATATTTATGGTGGACGTTACTTTGCTTTATCCGGACTGATGATTTTATGCTGAAGCTGCCAGAGCAAAGCACAAACGTTTTATATTTTGTATTCTGCGTGATGTAGTTGTTGAACAGACCTGCAACCTTGTTCTTTTGTTTTGCAGTCTGAAATCTTAACTTTCATTCAAGTAACAAACGAGCATTCACATCAAAGCCTGTGTGCAGGTCCGTCAGTTTTCTAGCTGGCGACCTGTTTTCAAGCCGGAACTTCTGACTGCTGCGCACATGCAGCGCACGTGTCTTGGAGATACGCCTCACCTTTGCGCGTCTTCCCAGGGCGAAGTAGCAAACGTTGTTGCAATGCCGTACCCCGCAGCAACCTACCCCCATCCCCCCAAGCCTCCCTGAAAGAGCCTGTATGCAGATAGACCTAACCACCATAAATATTACGTCCTGTCCATTTGGTGAGCACAGCATTGCTGTTTCCTGGTTGGTCAGCAGGAACGCTCATATCGCTGAGCTTTCGTAACGACGGACATACCTCTACTATTGCCAATACGAAGCACAGGAGCTTCGAGCGTGGTGCCGAAAGCCCTTGAATGTTAGAAAATCCATGGCACACTCTGTCACCAAGTATTAGCACGCTTCGTTGCGAGCACTAGGAGGACTCAGTTCAGTTCTTTTTGCAGGGCAAAACTTGCACAATATGAGCAAAAGCACGTCAGCTATCCTTTCGACTTGTCCCGACTAAGTCAGGCTGTTGTGTTGGCAAGGCTGTCTACGTAGTAGTTCGAGACAACCGTGAATAGTGCACTTTTGCTGTCTCCATGCACAACAATTAGCTTTTGATGCGATAGCATTAGGGGGACCACGAAGGTGAAAACTGTCCGCCGGTGTCGGCGTCTGTGTGAAGCCTCCGCCTGGTAGCATGGCGTTTGGTGAGACTTGCCCCTCTCCACCTGCCACTTGCCAACCGTCGCCCTGACCTCTTGCCCTTCTTCACCTGTAAGGGAGAAGGGGGAGATGCCGCACGAAGAATTGCTCAGCAAAAATGAAAATGACTACGAAGAAAATGGCTCGGACAATTGCAGACCTATATACATGCTAGATGTACAGCCTTCCGAAGAACTAGCTGTGCAAAAATGAAGCTTGCAGGAGCTACTACTTCTAACATCCAGTGAAACTGCCACCTGTCAGTGCAGGGGTGCATCGCTCGAACGCTGCTCCACTCTGCTGGTAGCTTTTCTAGAAGCAGAAGACTTGGTCTTCGAACGGATAGCGACGGTGCTCTTGTCACTGTGCAACGTACTCTCGCGGAGGTTGATTACAAAAAGGACACACTTTAGCAAGCAGCAAACATGCCATCAAAGTTGGCGACTTGCAGCGGAACACAGCAAGAGAGCGGGAACTAGAAATGATTTCGTTTGCCCTTCCGCTCCTCTCTTTGCTCTGTTCGCTCGTGCCCGGGGATTGTAGCGGTCGTCGTTACTCCCGAAAGTACGAAAAATCGCTTCGAGAGCAGCCACCGTAATTTCTTTTCCAACCGGTGAAAGGCACCTCTCTCTTCCTTTCTTCTTTCACTCCCTCCTTTATACCTTTCCTTACGGCGCGGTTCAGGTGTCCAACTATATATGAGGCAGGTACTGCGCCATTTCCTTTCCCCAAAAACCAATTATTATTATTATTACCCATGAAAGTAAATCCACAAGGCAAAACATTCTGCCCGCGTTTTTACTCAGTGGTGACTGCAGGCGCGTTAATTCCTGACGTCCCTTAGCTCAACCTAACGCTCGCGCGCCGCGAACACAACGTGGCAAACGCGTCCGTAAACACGACATTTAGGCCCACGCCGCGCAAAAACAGCATCGTGGAGGCTGAGAAGGTCGTGTCGGGCTGACGTGTCGCGCTCGGAAGTCGGCTCCCCTCTGTCACCCGCTGACCGCGCGCCGCTCGTAAACAATGTCGAAAAAGCGCGATGGAGACACCGCGTCCCGGTGAGTCGTTGTCTCGGCTGCCTCCCTTTGGGACCGCGTCCGCTGCTCGACAGGGCCAGGTAGCGAAGTTCAAACACCTCATTCTGCGTCACTCCCGGCAGCCTGCCTACAGCTCACAGCAGCCGGGTGACGCAGTTGTTGACAATTCTTTTAGAGCCGTGCCTACCTGCCTATCCCGCGTTTTCTTGTCGTTTTGCGTGGTTTCGGCCTTCGTCTTTCTCTAGGTTCCCCAGCAGCCGGCCGGAGGACGCACGAAAAGCGCACAACGGCGTCGCTTTAACGAGCAGCGTACGCGCCGACGGCGTCGGTGCCCGGAGAGCGGAGGAAGTTTGTAAACGGACTGGTGACAAACGATGTTGCCGAGATAAACGCGGCGTGACTGACGATCTGTTGCGCGACAGAAGCAGGCCAGCGCAGGAGGTCGAACCCCAGCAGGAAGCTATTTTGGCCCCCGGGACGCCCATGCCGCAGCAGGCGGCTCCGCGGGACTTGCCGCAGCATCCCGGGGGCCTTGGATCCGCGGCCAACGGGTTCGCTGGTGCAAGACGCGCCGCGGACGTTGACGGATCGCCGGCCGCTGCCGCGGCGCGTCGAACCGGGACCAGCGCCACGGCGCCGAAAACACGAGGCTCACACACACCGCTGCCTCAGTGAGCCGCGCAAACGCGCTCACGTGTCATCCCGAGCAGCGGCTTCCGGTTTCCTACCGTACGGGCAGGAGCGAAAGGCGCGCAGGCACAGAAGGCCTTAATCAAAGGCTTGCCTGCAGGTCTCTGAGCCTCTGCGCTCTGAGCCTAGCTTGCGTCTCTTGATACGGAGCGGCGAAATTCGGAGACTGTTATCAGCCGATATATTCACCCCCGTACACAAGCCTGAGCTAAAGAACAGCGACAGTACTGGCTGTCGGGCTAGCAGGTGAGCTACAAGCTCGAGCTTAGTGAGTGAAACTCACTGTCCGCGAGGGTGAAGTGTTGACACCTTACTGCTTACGCATCACAGAAAGTTAAGTAAGGTGTTGTCTGTTTGCGAGCAGGTTTTCCTTCCGAAGTATCTACTTTTTCATATGTTATTTTCAGAGTAATGGGCGACGACCTACTAATACTTTGAGCCGGCTAAAAAACAAAAAAAAAATCAGCGAATGCTGTTTTCTCCGAATATAAAAACGAAACAGAATAACAGAAGTAATGCCCCTCAAGACGGCCGTGGGCCTGATCTGAGGTTAGCGCTTATGCGCCAAAACAGGCGTCGAATGATGCTTGCTGCAAAAGCGACTAAGTGGGTGCCCATGGGCGTACGCAGCCAATATGTCAACAACTGACGCCTCCGAGCAAACCATTCCCAGACACCATCCTGCAAATCACCCACGCTTCCGAAATAGACATTTTAATTTTTTTTAGGTTGTTAGCACTCCCCCCCCCCCCCCCCCCCCCCTTTCTTTTTCCTTCTGAACTTTGTAAGGGTGCTGTGAAGAACGGTTAGACTACCGCATCTTATGCCTCGGCCGCCATTATGGTTCATGTTTGGGTGCAAAAATCTGTGTCGAAGGATGCCTCCCGTCAGTCGACCCCTTGCTTCTGCGGATGAATGGCGAACGTTGTTCACGTTAAAAAAAAAGAAGAAAGAATAGAGGAGAAAGAACACTGACCGTGGCCGCCATCATATGTTACGCAGTAAGGAAAACAACGCGCGCAATAACCCTTCATTCATGGCTGTCGGTTGCGCTTCCAGCGCTTAATTCCCGGAAACAGCCGAACACACCCCACCCTTGCAGTGGAGAAATATGTGACCCAGCAAACATCGGAGCAAGACGTCACGGACAAATTGTCTTCTCGAAAGACGCGCGCGTGTACGAGCCAGGGTGGGAGGGAGGCGCGCGTCAGCGTGAGGGATAAGACAGGTCTTCTTTTCGGAGCCGAAGGGGAGGGCAAGCTGGGCTAGGGAAGCCGGAAAAAGGGTTCACATTTCATCCTTCGCGAAAGCTTCGGAGAAACTAAAAATACGCCCGACAAGCCGCGTCGTTCGATCCCGTCAGTTTTTTTTTTTTTTCCCCGCGAGAGAAAGAAAGGGAGAGAAGGAAAGAGTAAAAAGAAAGGAATCTATAACGAGCTCGTTGAGCGGACGCCGGCGCGCTAAAAATGATCCGCGGTGCCGGCGACGCCAGCGCGTGTCTGGGAAGCCCGGCCGTGGTATATGAAGACAGCCGACAAATCTGCCGGCAATGGTCCCTGGCAGGGCGACGAGTCTCCCAAGAGTGAGTAGGACGTCGGCGGCGCTAAATTTAAACACGCCCCTCGCGCGGCATGCACGCCACAGCTTGCTTGGGTGCGCGTTCTTTTCGCCCCGTGGTCTCCCCCCTCTGCGTAACAAGTAGTTCGAAGCGCCGGCTCAGCTGTTCGCGGCCGTCGCCAACGTTTCCAACCGTGTATGCGCCCTGCGATCCGTGCGGCATTGACCCGTGTAGTCGACGCGTACACCCGAGTGGCCTTACGGTGGCGTTATTTTTGCGGGCGTCGAGTCCTCGCTCTGCGTCGATGTGGTTTTGGCTGCTGCGCACGTGCGGATTTTGTATGCGTGCGTGTGGTACGCCCGGATGTCCGACAAACTTGGCAAAACCTTTGCGATGGCATTGTTCGCAAAGCGCGTAAAACGAGCTGCAGGAGCGGTGGATACAGCTGTACGTGCACTGTCAAAGTCCGGGAAGCGAATGCACGCCGGGCATAGGTATACGTAGGTGCTGCTTGCCTCCTTCACGCAGTGAATGGCTTGGGATTAGGGAGGAAGGCGGGTATGGAAATGCTCGTGTTCGGCAGCTCAGGCAGTAAGCAAGCTTCTGTTTCGTCCTCCTGTTTTAAAGCTTTCATATAGTGAGAGGAGTCTCTCACAGCTATATATACGCTGCGACAGCTATCCTTGCCACCTCATGCCCAACAATTCTGGACCAAAGCATCTTTGAACAGGAAAGAGTTTATGAGCGCAGTTTTTTTTTTTTTTCATATATTGCAAGATTTCAAGATTTATATTGCAAGATTAACGTATTTGCTATCGTCAAAAGCGCTCCCCAATGGTTTTCTATGGCAGTCTTAACTGCTGCATGCGATCGATGTAGAGAGAGAGAATAAACATTTATTATGCAAAAGGAAACCGGAGCGTATTGTGGGTGGGGTCCTCAGTCCAGGACTCCAGTGGCTTCCGCCGACGCTTTGGTAATGGCGACTAGAGCCTCGTGGTCTTCCAGGGTGCCGCTGGCCAGTGTCACCTCCCACTGCTCCAGCGCCGCTTTGGGTTTAGTGCATGGCCATGTAATATGTGTAAATGTAGGAATACCACCACACCAGGGACATGTGTCTGCGTATAATGTTGGGGGAATGCGGTGTAGGTGGTGGAGATTGGGGAAAGTGAGTGTTTGGATGCGGCCTAGGTGGTAGAAGTCAGCCGGGGAAAGTTGCTTGGGTGGCAGGGGACTGAAACGCCTATGAAGGCGGAGGATCCCTAGGCGGGTTCAAAAATGTGTTGAGAAGGGGTGGGGTCAGCGTGCCCCACTCGGTGCACTCTAAAAACCAATGCACTTATATGGAAGTAAAAAGGCAGTAAACTCTCCTCTAGCGCACACCCTTTCGCTAGAGGAGAGTTTACTCACTTTTTACTCCTTTCTATTTAGAGTGTATAGGTATAATCTCGAGCTAGGGCATCGGCCCTAATACTGCCATCAAGACCTGCATGTCCTGGGGCCCAGGTGATGACATGATGATGCGAGTGATGGAATAACCCCAAAAGAAAAATTTTGCGAACATCAGAAGAATGGACCATTATTTTCAATATTTCCATAATAGTACCTTACAAATTTCCAATGTTTAAAAATTTTGTCCAAGAATGTTGGACATGTTCTTCCTGATGGGATTGGCTGTGTATGAAAACTACTCGTCAATTGGTGTTAGACAACTGCAGACTTTAGTCTGACAATGTTGAAATATGAGATAACTCAGGAGGGCGTTTTATGATCAAAACATGGGCAGCCCTAGAGTTTATTTAAGATGGTTCGTTCGCTTTCTTCGGAGGGGCTCAGACCACCCCTGTCGTCGTGATTCGGCCGATGACGAAACGAAGAAATATATTTACAGAATTTACAGGTGTGAAAACTGCAGGTTGCATAAGCAAAGTCACCCAGACAAATTCAACAAACTGTAACTTAAATAAAAACAATGTCACACGAGGAACAAACCCTCCAGTACCTTACTTATCGACTAAACGTTTTAGTTAAAGCCTAGGTGCTGTGAAAGTTACGTGCTAAGCACGGAGCTTCTGCTTAGACTGATGACCAATGTTTTTGCGCCCCATTTTAAGAGTTCCACAAATAAAGGAGTTAGGGCGGTCATGTTCCGAGGCCCACCCTGGACTGCGATTAACCAATGAAGTTTTAATACGAAGCAGCCACAGCCCCTGAAGGTTGGGGCAGAACTTGGAACACAGGAATTGGCTACAAAAAAAGAAAAGAAAAGAAACACAACAAGAGAACATTCAGGGCACCTCTACTCTTTGCGGCTCACCCTCTGGTTTTCTCCCTTTCCACTTTGAACGTGCGTCCTGTGGCGACCGGCGGGTCGCCGCCGCACCTACGCGCCACTTCTCAAAGGATGACGTGTCCTTTTCGCTAATTGACAGGGAGAGTAATTTCTTGGCTGATCGCGTTAGTGCCGGTTGTCATAACGCCGTTGACGGCGAAGTGGTGGATGGCGACGCGCAAGGCGGGAAACGACTACCGCGACGCTGCGGCGCCAGAATGAATGCCTGCAAACCAAAGGGCTCCTCGCAAACATTTTTGCAGGTCCACATGTTACCGCTGTATGGTATGCGGATCCGCTGGCGTGGAAACGCAGGGCCTAATTCAGAGGCGCTGCATGCCGACTCCCGCCCTTTGTACGCGCCACGCGTGCTTTCTTGGCGCCGGCGAATGCTAGCGGTCTTCGTCCGTAGTAACGGCGCTGTTAAGCCGACAGTGTCTTAGATATGCGCCGCGCTTCTGTGTATGCTTGGGGGGGGCTGAATAGGGAGCTCCGAGAACTCTTCCCGTAGCCCGGAGAGCGTACTGGTACCTCAGGCTAATGCAATTAAAATAAAGATAAACGAGGCCCTAAATGAGCGGCGGCCTCGCACCTAGTATACGGGAACGAGTAGACACTGGAACTCTGTGGTTGCGAATGCTAGCTCACCAAAAGAAGTTGGCACTGCTTTGCCAGTGCACCGTTCATTTTTGTGCGCTGGTGCTCAGTGCAAACAAATGGCTGCAAGCTAACGTCATCTGTACAAGGAGCGTTTCACTGCCTAAATTTCCAGACAGTGTACGTAAAACACTGAAGAGGGCGTATGAGGGTTATAGGGTGCCGCTTTTTTCGCGACCTTCGTGCGCTGAAGACTGCGTCAGCTGCGTCCAGTTCGCCTTGCAGTGTATTGGGTGTTGTCTCGCGCCGAACCGGGACCCACCACAAAGAAGTATTTATTTCCCTAACTCGAAGGAGGCCGAGTGTACGCGAGATTTTCGGGTTATAAATACCACCTCATGCTGCTTTTCGCTTGTCAATGGTAAACTAAAGAGCAGAATAATAATAGTGATAACAATTTGAGCGAGACTGAAGCTTTACTCACGGATTTGGTCTTTGGACGTATGCATACCTTGGTGTGTTTGTTTTTGGTCCCGTACAAGACTCAGAAATTGAAGTCAGTTCCTCAACTGCCAAGTGACCGACATTGCACTATGCTAGCTAGTTATGAATCAAGTAATTAATTGACCTGGACTGAACTGTCAGGCCCACAACGCTGAGTATTAATACTCTGCTAGATGTCCTTGATAGCGCCACTACTATTGCCAATTTGCACGAAATCGACGCCACGTTGCGGCAGTGCACAGAAGTAGTCCAAAAAGGGTCGATACGCGGAACCGCGTCGCTTGCCCTGTTGCCTGAATGGTTCGCTGGTGCATTCAGACGTTGGTGTCGCATTTTTTTGCAGCAAAAATGTATGTTAGGAGCGCCGTTACATGGATGTTTGCAAGACAACGATTTGAGAGAGCAGCAAAGCGTAACTGAGTGAGATTTCTGGTGCCAGAAATGTAGAGAGAGAGAGAGAGAGAGCATGGGAACAGCAGCTTTCTACGCTGTAGAAATTATAGCGCGAAAGATTTTCTGCACGACGGTTTCTGTTATCGCAGGCCTTATTACGGCATGCGTGTATGTCGACACCTCGTATGGTGATATCGGGCTTTGTTACCCAAGAACAAGAGAGAGAGAGAGGGGGGGGTTGAATTAAAGGAGACTATTTAATTTCGATTTTTTTTATTATTCTTGCACTCTACGGTTGACCCATGCACTCGCTGTCGCTGGAGGCAGTCGAATGGCCAGAATGAAATGGGATCGCACGCAAACAAGTTTATCCTGGTGACCTTAGGTTAGTTGCATGCCTTCCAACAATTGCACAGAACACGAGGCGAGGTTAATTCCTCGGAGAAGGCAGCGCGCGGAAAAAAAGAAGGCGTCATTGTTGTGGCTTTCCACCTCTATAGACTCTTAGCAATCTATACTCCTTTAAAGTAGCGCATGGTTAATACAAATACTGATAAAGAAAACCAAACCAAAAGCGATAACCAAAAGCGTGCAGCTTTATCAGTTAAAACTCGGAGGACAGCGACTGGAAAACTTTTCTAGCTTGTTTTCTTGGAAGCAGTTCTACAAATTGACAATTGATGGGTCTTGCTGACCTGATCTTTTGGCTTTGTCATTCATCCGTTGTACAAAAGTGTTCGTCGTCGAAGTTATTGATTTCAAATTCCCTACAAAGCACGCTTCGACCGTCCACCATACCGCGTTCACGCCGGCCGTTTTCAAATCGCAGACACCGATTCCTTCATTGTTTCTCGTTTATTCATTTATGCCCTCAACAAAAGAAACTGTTTAGCTCGCATGAGGTTGCCACCATTGGCCAAAAAGCGCGAGCTGGTCGTGAAATTTTAAACTATGCGCGATTACACATAGCCTGACCCATGGGGGCCGTAACGCCACCATATTGGATAATTTGAGATGCCCCCCTATATATTGGTCGTGAATCATCGCCGGTGTTATCGGGGGCTCATTAAGAGCTACACAGCCATATTATTAAGGGGAAATTAATTTCCCGCCAATCGTTTTATAGCGGCAGGAGAAGCCGAGATTCATTCTCGAAAGCAGATACTCTACCTCGCTACCATTAATACATGTATACTGTCTGCGAAACTGAAACAACAGGAATAAAGTTGATGCTCCACTCTGATGCACTGTCATCACATGCGCGTAGGGTTTGCAGTTTACGAATGAGACGTCACTCAGCGCGTACACAAGGACGCGGCGCTGGGAGGCAAAAGAGTTTTTCCTCTCATCTGCGCTCTGACAGGCCTGTCGGCGAGATCATCATTCGTACTTTGCCGATGCGCCGCAGCAGTACTCCGGCCGAGCGATCTTCCTCGCGTCATCACGCCTTTACGACCGCGCTTCTTCATACGCGGTAACCGCGAGGCTGCGGGCTCACGCACATCGGCAGACAACACATTTCTTCCTTGCGACGGCAACTGCGGATGATTCTTTAATTTTTGTTTTCCGCCGGAGTAGAAGTCCTCGAAGCAAACGCGCGTCCAAGGCGCCATTATTATCGTGATTACGAGCCAAATGACTCCTTGATCTGCGCCAGCGATAGCGGCTTTCGGCCCTAATGATTCCGAATGATTCGAAGCGGGGCGCATGCATGGCCATTCCGGCGGCGGGCGCCGCTGCATACGCGCGGAGTAAGTAGCCGCCGGGAAGGGAGCCCGTGCCGCCGTCTCCGCCGCCGCCCTTCTTCTTTTATTACAACGGAGGAGAAAGTGCCGCGAGGGGCAGCGAGGGCCATTCACGGAGGTGAGGCTATACTGCAGCCTTCTCGAAGGAGTCCGTAAAAGGGGCTGCGTAATGATAACAATGACAGCAGCAGGCAGAAACATAACGAAACGGAAATTTCGGAGGGAGAGAGCGTGGTCGCGGTAACGACTCTTCTTCCTGCAGCTCGCGCCACTCAGTTCCGTGCAGCGCGGCTCGTGCTGCACCCGTGGCTGGCGCAGACGGCTGAGCGACGACGCGCTGACAGCTGTTCCAGTATGCTGGCGATTTCTGTGCATACGCGTACGCCCGTTCCTGTTCGACTTAGAGTGGTTCGAGACGCAACTAGCACTCCCCAAAATCGAGCTACGTCAGCGTATAGGACCCGTGTACTAAATAAAGCTCTCCGATACCGCGAACATCAGTGCCTGGCGCGAGCACCACAGTGCAGTCTCCCACTCACGCGTCCATGGCGCCGCCAGCGGTGCACCGTATTGCCGAGGCACGGTGTGCCTAGAGCACGGCGCTCGGGGAGGGCGAGACTGTCGCCATTGTGGCTGCGCCACCGTCGGGCGGTGCTTTCGAGAACCGCAGCGCGGGCACTGCAATTTGGCCCCTGGGTGACGCCGGCCCTAATGAAAGGTCCCGCGCGGCGGGTAATCGAACACGCCTCCGGCCCATAAAGGAAACGGAGCGGACTCGGAGGCGACAGAGAGCAGCGGGCTGCACGGACTCTGCTGCGTCCGGAGGCCGGACGTGTGTACACGGTGCGATCGGCGATTTCGCGGCGCCGTCGATGACGCCGCAGATGCTGCTCAATGACAAATGGCCCTCGGGAACTTCGCCGGCTGCGGTCGGCTTCACGCGGAGCCACTGCGTGCCGGTGCGCCTCACTGCAACACCGCACGCAAACGCAAGCAATCTCGGTACGAGGCAAGTCGAGGCTCCCTTGACTGGCATGGGTGTCAGGTATGCCATGAGAAGTCTGGGCACCACATGACCTGCAGGAAAAAAAAAAGATTGAAAAAAAAAGAATTTCTTCGTAGCTTTGGCCGGTGGCGCGGAATTTAAATTTGAATTGATGTCACCGGAGAACGCAGAATAACAACACCTACAGCGCATATGCTGAACATCCACTCGGCGTCGGCCGCAGCTTTTGAAGCTAGGATGAAGGGGGACTCTTAAATGCATTCCTTATGTTTAAGGGGGAGCTTTCAGAGAGGTAGGGGCAGGGCTGTAGCAGCAGGAAAGAAGCATGACACCAATATACTTCACAAGGGGAACATTAATAAAATTATCGTGCTTACAGGCTCTCGAATTTGTGTCTCCTGATGCGAAGGAGGCTGCGTATGCGATTATAGTTAGCTCCTGTCCCAGACCTCATGCTGGTGATGTTAATACTAAGAGCCCGCAGAGACAGGGTGCGTTCCCAGCTGAGCACAGGCTGGCTGTTGAGAAGTGACTGATGAACAATTTGTGCAAGACGAAGTACTTGGAGCGCTCTCCTGTTGACGTTCTCAGAGCGCCAGTCGTGGAAGGCGCAATGGAGACCGACCGGGTTTCGATGTGGCAAAGCCAAAAGCAAGGATAAAAATCGTATGCGCGAAGATGAAAACGCAGCTGATCGAGGTGCGGTAGTAAAACGTTCTAAAGCATAAAATGCTCAAAAGGGTGTTGAATAGACCAGCTGGCATAAATGGTAAAGTGCTTACCTGGCTGAGTTGGAAATCCGCTAGTTGATGAGGAGTTGGCTCTGTGTGCCCGAAAGTGAGGAGGAAACGTGCAAAGCGACGGATGTTTGAACCAGACTGAGAAGGTGAGAAGTTCTGCGGCGGAAAACACCTGTGCCAGCACAAACTAGGCAGCGGATAAGAAGATATAATGTGTGCTTATGCACGGAGCGACCGTTGCGGCAAAAAAACAGTACTGCAGCAAAGACACAAAGGCAAAAAAAAAGAATCTTATTGACATGCGATGCTCTGCCGTGGACTCCTTGTATCTGCACGCCGATTTGTACAAGAGCAACAAATAAATCTTGTCGAGCGCAGAGGGCAACGCATGTTGAGCCAATGAAAATAAATAAAAAATGTCAGGACCAGAACTCTTAAGTCTAAGCAGCACCTCTGCTTGGCGTTGGGCACAACAGAAAAGGCAGCGGATCCTAAACGCTGCAAGATTAATAGCAATGAAGCAGCTTTATTTGCAATGACAAGGAACAAACTTGAATCCCCAGGGCTGGAGCACATTAAAAAAAAAAACCGTAAAGCAATTCACAAGCGCCTCACACAACAAGCCGTGGTCTGCTGCGAAAAAAAAAAGGAAATGAACGCTTTGAGGAAGCACTTAACCCAGAAATGAAGAACAAGGAACGCATTTTGAAACAAGTGGCCCCTACCATTGGCGTCCAAAGAAAGGAATGAATCGGGGGAGTCATAATTATGAAAGGAGGTCATTGCATTCGGTATACAAAGCAGAAGAAAACAACAGCTTACCATAGCACAGAAATGCACCCAGACATAAATAACAATAAAAGTAATAGATTTGCTTTATTGAAACATAAATAAGCAGAGGGTAAAAGGAACAAAGGACATTAATAAAAAAAAGTACGTATCGGTAGGCTTAAACATTAATGTCAAAATATAATTTTCTTTAGTGCAGCATACAATAGACAGCCATAAACTATAGGCGGCTTGCCGCAGCTATGCAGCACGGCACTCGGTTCGTCGGCGTACATACAAATGCCAATGCACGGCGCGTAAGCACCTTTGCCAAGTATAACCGCAAGAAAGCTTTAATCGATGGTCTAGCGGTAACGGAATTTCTGGTGCTCTCTGACTCGGTATCACAACCGGTTCCATTAAGCTCTAAGCGCTCCAGCACGCAGCAACAGCAACCTATAAATCTCTGTGCCAGAGTCACTTAACGCATCGATGAGGCACCATTATAAAGCATTAGTCGTACGAAGTATGCTAATAGCTTATACAGGTCCTGGTTTCGTTTGAATCTGAACCGTTTTGCCGGGCATATTTCAAGTCCTGGCGACCTCTGCAGCTTTGAGGCGTAATTTATTACAACAGGTACTCGCTTTATTTTTATGCTTGGATATAAGTGCGAATTTGAAACAATTTTCTAAGCATTAGCCAAATATCCTTCATTCGTCTTCTTAGGCACGTTTGAGCGAAGGCTCTCTGCTCTAGATTTCATAATGATGCCGGAATGAATTAATCCCAGAACAAGGCCGAAAGAGGCGCGGCTAAGTTAATTGTTAGGCGTCGAGGCAAATGTTCTGGCTTTTCTGAAATTATCGTCACATTCGGCCGGTTAAAATAAAGTGTGGAAAAACCCTCGGGAATGCATAAGGCGCAGTCATGGCGTCTGTGCAGGCAACAATCCCCATGTTGCATTAACTCTGTGTATCGCGTCTGACTGCGAGAAAAACTTATCATCAACAATCACTCCCCGCTCTTCGAACAGAGCGAAGTCCACACGAGCATAACCTTTACGGTTGTTTGAGAACTGCACGTCCCGTGTACCTGTGACATCGGCATAGCTCAGCCGAGCGATGTCAGCGAAGGCTAAGTTTTCGGAGCGGTTGTTTCACGTGCCGCTTGGTTCATGAAGGATATCCTCTATTCGGTCGATCTTGTGGGGTAAACACATGCGCTAAAGCACAGCCAATCCCGATAAGAAGTAGTACAGACTGTTGAACGTCGGACATCCAGAGCTTATTCAGCGTACGCGGGCCTTATAAGGCTTCGGACCCACTACTCGTGCCCCCCCCCCCCCCCCCCCCCCCCCCTTCGTTGCATTTACTTTGCCAATTTCTTCAATACTCACTCTCACTGTGGAATCACGGCACGAGGCGTTCGTCACCAAAAAGCACGGGGAAGGTGTGCAGCACATATATAGGAGCAGTTTTTTTTTGTGGATGATGTCATATAACAAAGTATTTGTAAGGAATCATCCTGGCTGCGGGCGTAGTTGAGAGCGCAAATGCTAGAGAATACGGCACGCTGCGAAAGAGCTTCTTTGGGAAGGTGGTTTTCACTTGCTGCTGCAGTTATTTGGGTCGCATCGCTGTTTCAAAGAGCAGTGGAGTGAAATGCGTGCGGGTGTGATTCTTACTCACGAAATGAGGATAAATGAAGAAGTTGGACGGGCTCCACTAGAGAGAGCCGTTTGTTTCCACTTTAAATCAGCCAAGCAGACAAAATATTGTTGGAAATGCGTACCGGACATGACCTAACGATGAGCAAAAATATTACAAATTACTTAGCTATTCTATACATAAGGCAGCGAGGAGTGCGGAATCTACATTGAATTCAGCTAATGTAATCTAACCCGGAGGCACGTGAGCTGACGAGCGCACACGTACGCCTCGCCAGCTATGCGAGTGCATCGAGCGAGGTAGATGTATAAGGGAAGTACAGGCGGGCCGTGCTACTGTATTGCGTCGCGACGTACCATCTGTCCTATCTAATTAGGTTAGTCTATAGGATCGCATTATCCATGTCGATGCTTAAAACACATGGTCCCGAATTTTTCGTTGCGTCCGGTGTTGGTATCTAGACTATAGATATTGTCTCTTCATGTGGCGTATTCATGCTGCGATTTCTTGAAAGTATGGATTTTTATTTCCCAGAAAAGAATTATTATAAGCAACGGTAAAGACAATGCTGCAATACACTTAAGCAAAGCTTCACATATATGGATGGTTATATTGTACTATCAGCAGCAAATGAAACGCGAAGAAGAAATGTGAAACGCCAACAAAAAGACACAAATTATTAGCTCCTGGAGAGGAACTGCCAGCGAAGTTGATTAACATTTCTAACGGAGAATCTTCCCACCTTTGAAGTGAAACTAACCTGGTCTACCATTGACCTTTCCTCGGCTAAAACCTTCAATCGTTGGTGATAGATTTTCATTTGTTTTCGGCTTAAGATTTTCATTTGTTGGTGATAGTACCTTCTCGTTTCACTGCATGCGTGCAAAAGGATCGCGGCAATAAGCCCCTGCAGTAAACAGAGCTCAAGCAATGTCCATGTTGTGTGGTAACGCGATTTTGCTTATTTTCCGTTCTCCACTTTTTTTTTTTTGAACCAAGATACCAGATCAGTAAAGTAATGTGGTGTCAAATGTTTTTCGATCTGTGATCACTTCGAATATCGATCTTCTAGTCCTTCATTTGATGCTGTGATCGCGGTAGCGACAGAGCGGATTAGAGCTGAAGGCGCAGCGACGTATTTCACAAGCAAAAGACTCCGCAGTTTCTTCCCCCAATAAAACAACATAATTGCAAGTCAGTGAGCAGCGCCTAATGATCAGACGCTCACACCATACCACCTTCTACAAGCTATTGGCACAGCCAAGGATAATTCGAATTTTTTCGCTCGAAAGGCGGCTCCAGGCGAGCTGCGAAATTTGAAGCCAGATATAGAGAGCTAGAGGGAAAGAGAAAAGCTTCCCTTACGAACTAACTGCAGGCAGCGAAGCTAGCGCCAGGATAAGAGTGCAAAACATGAATTCACGACATGTCAATATAAATTACTCCCTCGACACTCCCTTATCTGCTGCCTTACGCCCCCAAAGTTGAAACCAATCCAACCCGTTCGCGGCTCAAAGTATGAAGACGCCAGGGCGCGCACGCATACACACGCACGCACACACACACGAACACGGGCCCCCAGAGCACGCCCTCTAACTATTGCACACCGCGGGATGATAGGAAACTGCGCACGTTGCTTAAATGATTTCGTTATATCTTTTTTTTCTCTCTGCTCGCCTCGGAGAAAAACAGCCCAGGGCATTAATTATCGCTCTCACGTGTGTGTAAAACGCATAGCCGGAAAGCCCCAGACCATGAGCCAATAGCGGCGAGGAGGTTGGTGGGCTCGCGCATTTATGCGGCCCCGTACGGAGCAGAGCAGCTTGGCATCGGCGGCCCACGCGGCATGCTAATTGCATGGCTGTAACACTTGCCCCTGCATTAGACATTAACGGCCACAGGTGATGCGAGGGCGCCAGTTAATTCACTGCGAGTTGCACATTTAGAGTGCATCGGTCTGAGGTGGTTAACCATCAAAGGTTGGCTAGATAGTAATTGGTTTTCACGTGCCTAAGAAGCACTGCTGGTTGCGGGTCAAGCCGTAGTGGAAGGCGCCGGATTGATTTCGACGACCCGGGAGTTCTCTGCGGTGCACATATATATTGTAGCGCAGAGGCGTTTTTGCATTTCCCCCCCATTGAAATTCGGCCGCCGCGATTGCGTCGCACCTGCAAACTAGCACACGCTGGTCGAGCGCCGTAGCCACTGTTGCCACCGGTGCGGATCGTCATCAAATGCAGATCTCCTCTAATCGTCTCCTGAGTGAAGCACGTCATTAGGTACAGAAAGCGTATAAGGTTTACGATGCACTCAGAATTATGATGTGCAACGCATTCTAATCAGTGGTAACCGGTCTCAGTTTGTTCAGTCGTATTCTTTTCCTTCCCTTTTTTCCTTATTGTTTCTCTCTCAGGATGCGCCTGTAACGGAAAAATGGAACTTAACCGTTCTGTTCCCGTTTAAATGCCTTACAAAAAAAAAACTAACAAAAACGAAACGGACTCAGAACCAACTGCAGTCAAGCAACTGTAGTAGGATAACTGACACAAAGATAATCAGGTTATTTTGGAAGGTTGTCACAGCCCCTAATAAAAATCGCTCGGGCATTTTTTTTTCTTTTTTTTTTAGCTGCGGCAGGCAAAGCCGCAATGAAGACGCTGTTTCAATACTCCTCTCATTTTTGGACCGCGACGCTTAAAATGCGAACTAACGCAGTCATTCAAAGTTGGACGGAAATAAAGCGAAGCCCATCCGGAGTCCATTTTGCACCAGCTGCAGCGTAGAAACATGAACACCAGGAAAACTGCTGAGGAGAACCGTGTTTAATGACAACAGAATCATCAACGGACAGAGTTGAGAGGAGCGGAGGCCTTTGAGGACACGGCATGACCGCAAGAAGTTTCGCTAAGGTGGCCTTCTCCGGCTCAACCTAACAGTGCTCTATTTACGTTCAAGTAAGCGTGATTCTCATGAAGCATACCACAGCGGAGCGCCGCGTATTGTTCTTCGGTGCGTAACTGCGGGATACAAGCCGCTGTGGACCAACGAGCTCCCGAATTCTTTAGGTGCGACGTCCTGTACTTTTGACTCTTTGTGTAATAATGTATATAGTATATTTATTTTGCATTTATAGTGTTCACTTTTAATATTTTTATGCAGTGTATATTTACCTCCCCCCATGTCTTTCTTCTGTCCCCTCACCTCTTTTATTTCATTTCTCCCACCTGCCTGCTATCCTTTCTTTCCGCTGCCCCAGCTCAGGTGCCGCCGCACGTGATGGCAGATGCCGGGGCTAGCAAAACTCTTTTACCTTCCTTTTATGTTATTTTAAATAAACCACTACTACTACTACGTCCTGTACAAAGAAAGGAAGAAAGAGAATAATACACCGGAACCATTCCATGAAATCAATATCTACAGAGTAACCGCGTAATATCATCGTTGAATTTGCGCAAATGCGTTGCGCATACGAACGGAGGGGCGTATACAATATGAAAAGAGAAGTGCCACTGTATAGACCAGCATTGAGTTGCTAGTTGAAGGAGACACTGAGGGCAGAGCAAAGGGTCAAATACAAGAATGGGGAAATACCAAGCGGGAATGCATGCAGGGCTAAAGTGGCCACATACTGCGTACGCCAGTGTGTTTTCTTCTGAGAACTTTTCGACGCTATATAATGGCTAGCCAAGTAAAGTAAACTTTACAACGACTATACAGCCACTCTGTGACTGTCAGAGCAGCTCTGCTTCGCCTTAAGCTCTTGCATTTGCTTGAATGACCACGCAAAAGATAGGCCCAGCGCCTGCGGTCCGAAACCCTGCGATGGAGAAGTGCCAATTCCTACACTTACTTGCCGTGTCGCGTCGCGTCTGCGCAGCTGGTCATCCCACGTTTAGGCGCCCCCTTTTCACTGCCTCGGTACAGTTGATGCCTACTACACATTAGCGAAGGCGTGAGAGCTCGGGGAAATGGCGAAACACGTCGCGACGCGAAGCAGGCAGCTTGTTAATGAAGATTCACTAGTGAATCAGATGAGGCACGGTTTAGGTGGCGTGTCAACGTGATGTATACGACACGACTTATCGCTATTCTTCTCCTATATTTCCAGGCTGGTGTTGGCCAGACGGTCGAGTCCCCTTGGAGCAGCCACCATGGCTTAGCCCGATAGCCTCCGGCGGGCGCTTCTGTCCAACGGAAGGTGACACTGGTAAGGGTTTTCACCGCTCTGTTGCGTCGCGCCTGCCGCGCCCCACGCTGTGCCTAGGCTGCCCCTGGGCATTGTGAACGCGGGGTGGGCGCCACTCCGTCGGCGCGAAGCGCTCCTCGAGGGAAATGGAAGAGGGGGTCGCTAGGAAAGAGAAGAAAAAGGCTCAAGGAGAGGGGCGAGTCTGACCTGTTGCCGCCCGTGTGCTCGCGAGGTCTACAAATTCCGTTCACGGCGCCCATAAACGCCGGGGCAACAGGCGTCCGCGATTCATTACAACCGCCGCGAAAAGATCTCCCATAAATCCAGAGGTGTCCGCTGATGCAGCGATCGCAATCCACCCGAGTAGACCCCCGTGCACGGACGCCGGCCCCGAAGCGGAGAGCGCACCGGGGCTCGCGCACTGATATGACCGCGCGTTTCCGCCGCCGCCTCTGACTGATGCTGCCGTTACGTGCAGCAGCAGCAGCCGCGCTTTTCGCGGCCTGCGTTCCCCTCGGCGCTTTCATTTTTGCGTGCACGCGTACGGCCGGCGCAGGCAGGCACCGTGGGGCACCGGGGGAACAGCGCTCACGACGGGGCGGCGCGCCGATCGAGCGCCGGCCGTTTTCAGTGGAAATTTATTAATCCAATTAACCTTCACACGCTGGCGGGCGCCGAGGCTTCGGGACGGCCGAGCGCGGTTAATGACGGCGCCATAAAGAGGAAAACGGCCGATCGTCCCCGCTGATCCGGACCCGGCCAAGATTTACGGCGCGCGAGGGGATAGCATTTCTTCGCTCCTCGCCGGCCTCCGTGGGTGCCGCACATGTGGACAACATCGAATGAGGGGATATTCGCCGCCGTGCATAACGTACAGCGCAGGCCTCGCCCGGGCAGCGCAAGATCCGTCTACAACTACACGCGAGCACTGAGCCGCCGCTATTATGCACCTTTCAATGGGGCTCTCCTCGATTATTCATTCCGGGCGCCCTTCTCGAGCACTTTCGAGGGGACGGTGCGATTAATGCTGCGGCACTGCAGACGTTACCAACTCCCTGATCTGCTTCCTTGCGGCTTTTTATGCTTGTCCCTACCTTAAACTCACGTGTCGAGAGAAATCAGTCGTGATGCATACCTGTATACGTACAGGTGTTGGCGGCATTTAAATCTATTCGCTGCGGTTAGAGCGCGTATATAGGAGGCGCGCGATAAATTTCCCCCATAGAAAAGGTGCGCGTGTCCGCGCCATTCATTGGAGGCACGCCTCATTTGGCTATGCATATAGCGGACGCTGATCATTAGCGTTCCGTGCATGCACAACAAGCGACTCCTCTCGGCAAGCGGAGCTTGCGAAGTCCCCGTCGGAAACAATGAATGGAGGTCACCTATGCCTGCACAGGACGGTGAACGCGCAAATAGCCCGCGCGTGCGCATGCGAACCGGATGTTGCGCAACGTGCGAGGAGAGAGCAGAATTGCCACACTGGTATAAAAAGTAAATGGCCATGTTCTACGCCTACTCAGAGCGCATGCGGGCCGCATACGTTACAGCTTTTGCTATGAGATCGATTCTTGCTTTCCAGAGCGCCCGCGCGTCATAACTCCTGTTTCTGGCTAATACGGGTTTGGCTTATCTAAAATGCAGAACCTCAATAATGCGGACGTGCTATTACATAAGCAGCTTTAAATAAAGTGGGTGCGGAAAATTATAACTACAAATGCTTTTGGCCACACTCACAACCGTACTTTCATGAGAGGGACGGAGAAGAAGAAAAAGGCAGGGAAACTAGCCAAGCATAATGCCTGTTTGGAAACCCTATCCGTGGAGAGGAGGATAAAGGGGGCGAAGGGGAAGAGAGAGAAATAAAGCTAAGTCGAGTTGTGTCCATGGGACATGACTATAGTCACGCCTCTATCGTGGCCACTAAAGACAAAAACAAAAACCCACAGCTCGTCTATAGAAAGCCCTTCAAGCCTGTGGTTTCTAGATTTTAATTTTCGCTTCGGTGGCTTTCTGTGCCAATGAAGTCGAGACCACGGTCCTTGAAACGTGGCCTCTGAGAAGGAAAAAAACTCCGATTAGAGCGGTGCTGCCTCAGGAGATACTCAGTGAGTGCTATAGCGGAGACAGCGACAAACGATTAGGTGTTTAATCGTTCCCCGCATCTGCAGTAGCAGCAAGCTGCAGAGTCAACCATCCCAATCAGAAGAGAAGGGAGAACAAGGACTCTTCAATGACTGATAGGGGACCCCATTTGGCGATGCCCTTGCGGTGGACACAAGCTGAAGAGTCAGCTGCCCGAATCAGATAACAATATGCGTTTGTGAAAGCCACTTCCAAGCACAAGCGACGCAACATTGTTGGCTCGCAGCGGGAGATGAAGGGCACAAAACAAGTATAGCGGACAAGGGTGAAGGTAGCACAGGTGGTGTCCCGTGTTTCCCGGAGCGAATCATGAGATCACCGTCGTGTTCCGGGCAAGCGAACGAAGATCTCTTGCGGCGTCGGCTCTTGATAGTCGAATACAAACATGTGCTCACCGTTGTGCCGGCTGAGCAGGCGTGTAATCGAGGTAATTACAGACTACCGACGATGCTACTCCGTCCTGACAGCCGCTGGAAAGAGATGTCGTGATCTTTTTGAAATGCCATCATAAAGTCCAGCGCAATGTGAGGGTTAGTCAAGGCGAGATATTACAGCTGTACAGATGTACACTTCGTGCGCTAAGCGCAGTGTTCTCTCATGTCACTCATCATATCGCTCACTCTTGAGTAACGCAGATTTGATGCATACGCTACACTATGTAGTTCGCCGCTGACGAGAAAACTGCGCGCAGGTATGTACACGCGCTCGCTGGTTTTTGTTTAGTTACTTCACTGCAGAAAGTTTAGTGCCTTTGGATTGAGTATGCAATTCCTTCTCCTTCTCGTATGGACCTCCTGCATGTTTGTAAACAAACGTGGTGGCGCTGCAGTCGCTAGCGAGCTCGTGGTAGGCAAAAGGTCGGGGAGTGGCGTCGCGGATAGGTGCTGTGCGCGGGTTTTCAAGGCTTGTAGGCGCGTTTCCAGTTTCTGCGAATCATAGCAATGGTCGATGCTTCCAACTTAGTAATTTGTCGAAATACACGAGCTCGCGTTGTCCACGTGCGGCCTATAAAGAGAAATAGTTTGCCACTGTGTATTGTATATATGGTTAGTAGTAAACATGTAGAAAGCGTTCCTGCCGTTTATTTATGCGCTAGTCATTGAATAAAACAAGTTTTGACACTCTGCACTAGCCGGAATGATTTTACTTCGGGACAGTAGTGAGGGGAAGTGCTGGCCTTGTTTCGTCGGAGCAGACATGCGCTCACCGTCTGCTGACATACGTACGTGTCGCGCTGCGCGAAAAGTGGGGACAGCGTCGTGTCCCTGATCTCCTGTCTCGCTTAGCGCTGTTATTAGCCGCATGACCACGCACCAGCCAGGCCGACTTGTCCTCTTGTTAAGCTGGTCGATTTGATGAAAATTTTTGATTTCTAGAATTATTCTCTTTCCTAGCCCTGAAGTCTAGTTTCGTGACGAAAAATTATAGCAAAATATTGAGTACAAATTTATAAAGTACACTTTTTAGAAGTGTGGTCGTCAAAAATTGTGAGGTAATTTCTTTGATTTCAGTGCCGCATTTCTTTGACCAAAGCGAAAGCGAAGATGCCATAAACGAGGGAATAAATTTTAAGGTTCGTTTTCTGACCTCTCGCATTTTCTGCGACTGGATCACTCACCTTCGTAATTCGCATGAAAATCAAATGATTCCATTTGTCGCAAACTATTCCTGAGACGTTGAGGAGCGTAACAAATCTCTCGATTTTTTTTCCTACACGTGCAGTATTGTGTTAGTTATTTTTTGTAAGAAACGTTTTCATGTAACTATGCATGCATAAGTACTGATCATATAGAAAAAGAACTAATCGCGTTATCGTACAGAACAGGGCTTTATGCACATGCTGGCATAAAAAAACTGCGCACTATCTACTCAATTATTTGAGACCTAGCTTGGGGGGACTTGACGACGGTGTTAATTATAATTACCCAGAACTCCACCAGGTATAGCTATAAATAAAAGGAATGACTGAAACTAGCGTAGGAATTTCATATTTGCACCAAGTTTAGTTACATATCGCATGCATGAATAACGAAAACACTTTTCATGCCGCGTCCCCTCTCAATCTCGCCACGTGTCTGTTAGTAGCACGCCTGCGGCTGCTTCTTTCCAAACAAGCTTCGCGATCATGAAACATGACACATGCATGATGCAATGAAAAAGCATATGGCGTTTAGCACACTTAAGGTACGCTATTCTAAGCACACCAACGCGACCGCGCAAGATTGACACAACGTACCAGACTTGTTTCTGCTCGAATGAAATAATTACGTCGTCATATCAAGAAACAGTTTCAAGTAAATATTAAATGTCACAAAACGCGCCATTTAAACATGATGTGCTATTAACAAAAAAACGCATTCCTTGGGGGCGAGTGAACCTGTCGGCGCCCCGTGCACTCCGGCTCAAGGTGATAAGTACGTGTGCAGCTACATATGCTTTTTTTTCCTTCAGCAATTATCAGCCTGCTATCCTGAAGTTCAGGTGAATGAACGCAGTAACTTGCATGCTATTAAGTGCATTGAGTGGCAGTGCCTATCGACTCCCAGACTTCGCGCTTTACTACCGTGGCACAATGCCTGTTAGCCAGTTTCCGAATGCGGCATTTATGCGCGAGAAACCTATCGAGGCTAATTTAATATTTTTATGCTACTACGCGGATCCAGCAGTGACGCAGCCGGTCAATACACGCTGCTTCTGCAGTGCACAGGCTTGAAGCAGCCGCCGGTAGCTGCGGCGGCAGCTGCGGTAGGCACTGGCAAGCGGAACCTGTTTTGCCTACCATGCGAAAGTCGCTGCTAACATCAGCGCCACCGCATCTTCGTGACGTCGCGGGGTGAAGGAGGTCCATAAAACACAGGCTGCGGTAGGTTTTAAGAAGAGGGAGAGACGGCACCGTCTCCAGTGACACTGCCGACCATTGGAGAACCAGAAGGTTAGAAGGAAGGAGTTTTACGTGATCACTACGCGAAACATTTTTTTACAACGAGACGCTCTTATAGAGCAGTAGTTCGGCCGAATGGATAGTCCGCCGCTCTTTGGGGCTAGGCAGAAAAAAACTTGATCCCTGAGCGGGATTCGAACCGCCGCCGGCCGGCGCAAACAGACAAATCAGCGTCGCTTGCCGAAGCCTTACACAATTCGGCGATCACCGCAGCCTCGCAGCAGGTGCATGCGCGCCTGCTCTCATCTTCGTACACCAGAGAAAACTGTGCGTCGATTTAGCAGAAGAGCGCAGGCAAAGAGTGAAAACGCTTGAATCGTAAACACTTCAGTTAATTTTGGCAGATTATTGCGTGCGAGTTAAAAAGTAAAACACGAATGCTGCACGCGCAGGAACTATTCCTTTTTTTTTTAATGAGTTCATCAGTCACCAGGTGCACTGAAGTACCGTATTTACTCGCATAATGAAGAAGCGTTTTTTCCCACAAAATATCTCTGAATTTTTTGGGGGGCGGGGTTGTTCACTACGTATGGTCAAATATTCAGCAAAAAAAAAAGAAGATTGAAGCGGTTAAAAACGGCATAAGAAGAGGCTGAGCGAATAAATACCAGGAGTTTCGGCGAAGGTGAACCTAATTTTTTTTAAATAGGCGTTTTCAGGTATGAAGGCGGCTTCTGCATCACAATAAAACCTGCGTTGGCGGATATCGGAAAAACACGTAAATAATGTTAACTAGTTAGCCGCTTAACTAATTTCTTGTTAATTAATTTTTTAACTATAACACTTAGGCTACTGGTTGCAATTAGAGACTTTTAGCCGGTCATTAGTAATAGCCATATCAGTTTTTAGAGTTTCCAAAACGCGATTATCCTCGCCGCTGTGGCTCGACAAAATTTGGCTGAATCGTGAGAAAATATATGCGCTTCCGAAACCATGCGGGCAAAGCCATCTAAAAACGTTGGGCAAAGCAACCCCTCCAGGGCAGGTAACTAGCTGAAAAGCCAGATTTTGTCGAAACCATGCGGGCAAAGCAACCCCTCCAGGGCAGGTAACTAGCCGAAAAGCCAGATTTTGTCGCAATTTTTTATTTTTACGATGAAATCGCGGTAGCAGTTGCAACACCATCTGTCCGTCTTCACTGTCCATGTAATGAAGGACCGCCGTGTTAACGTCGGAGTCCATGACACGCTGTAGGAATCGTGTTTTTTTTTTTTTTTTGCTGCTGCTGCTAGATAAGCTGAACAAGGTGAAAGAACGCGCATACATACTGCTTTACAGGTCTCCCTGGAATTGTACCAAGATTACCATTTCTTGTGTATTACGTCACTTTCCCAGACACTAAGACAGGTGAAGGAGGACATGGGCTTCGATCATTGCCGTCGTGTATGCGCGTGCACCTGCCTGTCTCTACTGTACGGTCCGGAGCGATCGGTGCCATGGTCTCACCTACGAGTTAAAAAAAAAAAAAAAAGGGGCCTTCAACTAAGCTCCTCACATACTTGCGACAGATGCCACTGGCGCATCCAGAAGGTTCGCGCACCACCTGAGCCTCTCTGCACGTCTCAAAGAGGCAGCATCCCGCAACGCTGCGCATACGCTGGCCGGTAGCTAACCTTCGTCATGACTTCTCCGTGTGCAGTGAATGAGAGCTGCAAAGTAAGCGATCTTCGGTGCAATAGAGCACCAACCTGCATGCACACGACACTTCTCCGCACCGCAGGACTGCCAGCCCTTGCATGGCCGCCTGGCATTTTGCTGCGCGTACCACACTCCGACATTCGCTTCGGAAAAAGACAAAAAGACACCAAAACAGCACTCCGAGTCGAGAGAACAAAATAGCTGGGAGCAAAAAAAAATAAACGGGAGAGGGGGATGAGAGAAGAACAAAATAGCTGGGAGCAAAAAAAAATAAACGGGAGAGGGGGATGAGAGAAATAAAGAGAAATAAACGAAGATGAAAGAGCGGTTATTCGCGCTGAAGAAAGAGAGAGAGGAGGGGAAAACCAGCCGGAGGAACAGGCGGAATGAAAATGTTACCGCCATTCGGTGTTCGTGCCCGCCTATACGGCCGACTGTCCGTGCGAGCTGTCACGGCACGTTTAAATTACAAACCTCGGCGAAGACAAACCGCCGTGAAACGCGCACCTCGTTTCTTTCGCCCCCTTCTCTTCTTCCTGCTCCTTCCTTCTTTCTATTTTTTGCTTACGCCTCTGCGTAGTTTTCTTGCCCTCTGCTGCTTTCGTGGCCCGGTTATCGACGAGGCTTGCGTGAGTTCGCGGCGATCAATCATACCGGGATTGTTCTTAGCATTTCGCTCACCCTTCCGGACTTCGCAATGGTCAGAGAGGGGCGCCCTTTGAAACGGGAAGTGCCTCTGCGTTAATAATGTATCCTGTTCGGACGAGCCGCAAGCGGTGTGCACTACACACGCGCGGCGCGCCAGCTGCCACGGCTTCGGCGGCGCCCGCCGCTGCCGCCTTCGTTCCCGGGGGCCGCGCTTCTTGGCCCTTTGGTGCACTTGTTTCCTTTTATTTCTTTCCACTCGACGCACACACACACGCACCTGTGCGCCCACAACGTGTGCGCGTACGCGCCGTGCATACGCATTGGCTTGGGGGCTGCGCTGCGTTGTAGGCGGAAGGGGTGAACTACAAAACTGTAGGCTCCAAGATTATTTCAACGAGTGTTACGCAAACACTTATTAGCTGAAGTACCGGGATGGCGATCCCTGCTGCGGAACAGGGGAGAAAAATAATGAGCAGGCGCTAAAACAACGAGCATATAAGTTATTCTGTACTGCTTTCATGCGACTGAGTGTAATAAAATGAAATGAAAATAGGCAGATTGTCTTCTCAGAAGAATAATGAGCGAGTTAAGAAGATACAAACCTCGCGGAAAGCGTGAAAGGAAGCAGGTGAACATTGCACACACGTGGCTTAGTCGGTCAGGCAGTGAACTGAGCTCTGCACATAGATAGGGGTTGGGCTTTTAAGTTTCCATTTTTCTAATATTCGACGGACTATTTTGTAGCGGGAGCTACACTTGGCTCCTAGTCGAGCATTTCGTCGCGGTTCGGAGAGGCCGGTTGTGCGCACGCGCCGTTACCATGGCAACCGGAGAGGAGCAGCTGGGGCGGCGTGCGCTTCGCCGTCGCCGCGGCCGCGCGCCCACTCAACACCCTCTAAATACTTTCTGGCCCACTCCACCCTCGGAGCCGTGCGTGACGTCACGCGGATGAGCAGTTGTGCGCATGCGCCGATACGATGGTAACCAGACAGACCCACAGGTGCGCCGCGCGCTTCGTCGCCGCCTCACCGCTTTATCACCCGAACCGCGCGTCGCATGCGCAAGATTGCGTATAAAAGGCGGAGATGTAGTGGGCGTCTGTATCACAACGTTTGACATGCATGCACAGAAGGAGAGTCCAGCTGCTGCTAAACGGCGGTATAGACAAGAGAAGATTAACTCTTCCGATCCTGAGGTTGTCGCCTGGCACTTGGCTACTCAACAAAGAGAGAACGAGCGTATAAGAAGGCGAAGAGAGCAGCAGAGACGCCCGAACAGAGAGAGGAGCGGCTTGCCAAACGGAGATGCCAGACTGCCGAGCGTAATAGACGGCGCATAGCCTCTATGTCTTTCATTGCTAAACATACAGTGACCACAACAAGCTCAGCCAGGGAAACGTACCTCTCGCTACGTATATCCTGGCATAGCCGAGCTAATCCACTGCCAATTTTTTGGTCTTTATTTCAGAACGCCACTTTCTATTTACATACGAATTTTCGGTTTTTATCGGTGAAATACATGATGTCCCTGCGCGGTAAAAAGTGACGTACAGTTTATATTAACCTTTTTTTTTAAACCAGCCGCTCATGTAGGAGTATGTACCAGTAAATTGCCGTCTTAAGAACTGTCTTTGCTGGCGATAGCCGTACAGTCGTAGCAAAAAGTAAAATACCGAAGTTCAACGATTGGGCGGCGAGACAAAAACGTGAGTGGAAGTTTAGTCTTAAAAAATGTCATTGTCAAATTGTGTTTGCATTCTGCGCTAAACGAAAGGAAGCGCACGGAATGCTTCGCGCTGAGGCACCGATGGAAGTGCTTCTTAACAACCGCGGAAGCCAGGGAACTACTGCACTTTCGTGCCGTTTATGCGCGGTTTCGAATCGGCGGTTGCCTGTTACGGTTCCGAACGTTTTCAACGTCCTTACATGCAATAGAAGAACCTACTTAAACGAAGCGACGGCCCCAAGTCGGTGATAAGTGTGAGAAGACGGCGCTATGCTATAGCCAGTAACGCTTAGCTAAATGGTCCAGCGTTGCTATCTGCAACGGCGTGTCTGAGTTCGCGGATCAATGCCTCATAACTCACAGTCACTGTACTAAATTCTTAAAATACCTTTGTCTCTCCGCGTTCCCGCTTCCAGCTCTTCCTTAATTTGCTGCTGTGACCTTGTAACTTGTACTGAATAGCCAGTGAGTTGTGACATGCATGCCAGAAATGCTGACCTTTTTCGGCTAAAACCGAATTTCAAAAAATGAATTAGGCCTACTTTTATCGGTGCTTTTCGGTTTAAACCAAAAAATCGAACCCCTACACATAGCGTACCAAATAGACAATTTTATCCTTACAATTCAGTCAAATAACCTAATTGTTTTCCTTTCTTCCTGGAATGAAAGAAGCACACAGTGCCATAACAGAAAGGTGTTCAATACCAGTAAAGTCGGGTCAGAAAATATTCCAGAAAAGTTAATGTATTCGTTGGTGTTCATTAAAGACACGCGAAAAAAAAATCTCGCTCGAAACGACGTTTACACAAATTACGAAACAAAGAAACTTGTTTTCAAGTGACAAATCGCAGTTGCTGTAGAAGGCAATTTGAGGTAGCTCTCAATGATTGTTCCCATTTGAAGGGATGCCTTGGTGAGCAGCCGTCAATATAATTTAGGCAGGAGGCTGTATACCTCGACAGCGATACACAACCCTCGTTGAAGCAGTGTCCAACGGGCCGTGGAGGCTCATGCGGACGTTTTCTGCCCTACGCACCTTCGTGGGGGCGCGCGCGTGGGCGTTTAGATTGGAGTAAGCTCGTCGCAGCTCCCGAGGGATTACCCGTAAAGAAGAGGCGAAAACACAAAGGAAGCGAACAACTGTTTGCGACGAGGACGCCGCCCGATCGAGGTGCGGCCGGGATTGGCCAGTGAGCGCGCTCCCTCGGAGAGAAGCGGTTGGCGGGCCGGAGCGAGCAGTGCCAATATTTACAGGCGTTCACCGATCCGGACGCTGACCCGAGGTTATTGGTTGCTGCTGCGGACCTGTGCAGCGTGCGAGTGCCGGGTCCGAGCAATAAGATGCTCTTAGCAGTGGGACAGCCGCCCAACGCCTTTTCGCTTTTCTCTTCATCAGAGCCCCCAAGCGAGCGGGGTTGGCATCGGGCCGGCCCCGGATTTTCCGGCTGAACGGCCCGCCCTGACGTGACCGAGTGGACAGGGAGTCCTATTGCGTGCCGACTGAGACTGCGCCGGGAAAACAGGGAGCCGCGTGTTTACAGGCGCTGTGCCAGTCAGTGCGCGTGTGCCTTGCGAGAGTGTATCTTTGTTGGGCGAAAGCTCAGCGGCTACGTGAAGCGGAAAGGCAGCCGGGCAGCGCGCTAGGTGCGGGGCAGGAGGTCCTAGCAGCTGTCGGCAGACTTGACCAGCAAAGAGAGTTCATCTTTCTTGTAAAGCTATATAGTGCGTCTCTGAAGATCATGGAATGCCGGTGGTCTTCAGTTTGGCCTTCGGAACGAGGCTGAGTACTAGAGAAATCCTCGGCAGGAGTCAACCAGGGCTGCTGCGCGGACTGAAGCCAAAAAGTAGCCCTTTTGTGTTCATCGGCGGTTGCTCGCATTGCGCCGCAAGCTTCAGGTGCAGCGTATACATTACGTGCGCATGCAGCGCCGTATCGTGGCTTGTTTCAGCGTTATATGCGTAACTCGGCTGAGGGAGTGGACTTGTTTCGTTGCTCCGTTAGCGCTTGAGGAAAAAGCTAAATAAAGAAACATACGGGTTTCTATAGTCGGATACAACTCAAGAGCGCAGCGGCAAACACCCCTCAAAGCAGGTCCTCCAACCAATGGCGTCGACCGATTGTCGTAACGTCGCGCTTAATCCCACGCATATCCCAGATCAGTCACCTGCGATGTCATGCTCAGGTATTAACCGCGACATCGTGGGGACCTCTCGACGCCATTGGCTGGAAAACCTCATTAGAGAGGTATTCGCCGCTGCGTTCTAGAGCTGCATCTGACCATACATCCAAAAGCTTCGACTCATCAACTGAGGCCAGTGCAATTTTGAGGTGACTCTGGGTAAAATGAACTCAGCTACTCTAGCTCCAACGTCAGTAGATAACGTAACAATGGCTATACTTAAAATGAATGCGCAGACTTGCGCAATCCCATCCACCGCAGTTCAGCAAAAGTGCCACCAAAACGTCAAAGCCCTTGACAAGTGAGCACCAATGGTTTCAGTGTTCCGTGTATATACCCCCGTGGCAACTTCTTCCGCTCGAGTCAGCTTTACAGCCCACGACCAGCCGCATCTATATCCTTTCATTGTTTCTTCGAACGTCCAAACATGGGCACCTGAGCCAGGTACGAGTAGAGAAAACAAGACTTGCAGTGTCCAGGGGGGGCTTAATCATAGCTACTTTGTTCCACGTGGCTTTCCGTTTGTTCCAAAGCTGTGCTCTAAAGCTTTCATACGTTCTTTCTGCGACCATAATACGTTGCCGCATCGTGAGCGACAGGATGAAAAACGGCCGCTGCACTCGCAGCAGCGGGCGTGCGCATCGAACGAGCACGGCTCGAAGGCAGGGGGTTCAGCGGGTCCAGTTGGTTGCGCCTGTTCTGCGACGCCGCAGCGCTCAAAGGAGCCAGGGCAACGCCGCCCAGCTATGGGCTGCGTGCCCTATTGCGGCCTATCCATCATGTGCCGCCGGCTCATGTAGCCCCGAGATCTGTTCTGGAGCCGGGGCGGGGGAGGCGGGCTGTGACTGCGGCATTGCAAGCTGCCACCGTGGCAGCTCGCGCGGCGGCGGCGACGCCATGGCGACAGTCGCCGTGGTCTGCGCAGAGCGGAAGTGCAGCCCTGCGCACAAACCGGGGGCCCGCCACGTGGAGTGCAGCGAACTGCGGCGTCCCCACAGTCCGATGCTTCGTATGTACCGCGATTATTATAATCAAGCGGCGGGTCAACTGGCGAAGCCGCCTTACTTCGGTTCTTGCCTTCTTGGAGCCATTTCGCTGGCATCGTCCGGCGTGCGCACTCCTTGAAGCCGTTCTTTCCTCAGAGCAGCTGCCGAAGAAGCCTGGTCATATCTAGTTTCGCTCTCCAGCTTTAGTTCTGCACTGACACTTAATTCGCGGCTAAAAGGCCGTAATTTATCACGTTCAGTATATCGCGCCCCAGAGATTGCAGTGATGTGTCGTTTCCATGGTGGGGATTGGCTAGTTACTGCAGTTTTAGCTGAAACAAACGCTGATTTCACGATGTGTCATATCTGTAGTCACACCCTTAACTTCGCGCAGTTCACGCAACTGGTTGTCTGGCTTCTCGTCGTTCAAGTGCACTGTCTGCATGGCCACCGAAATGCACTCTGTCCTCCACCTGTACGCACTGTCAGCGGTCAGAAATTGACGTTCCCAGCGTTCCGTTAGTCCCGCAACCACAGGAGCTCCACCCGGCAACATCGCACTTCCGCTCCGTCTGCGACCCTCCTCCCGTTCTTGGTGCCGCCGAAAAGGGCGGCCGTTTCCGCGTGCTGCGCCGTGCAGTCGGCGCTGCCTGTCGGGCACTGTTCGCCCAGTCGCCGCCGTGCCGCTTCCAAGCCTCGTGTCGCGCCCGACAAAGAAGACGGATGACGGCTTTGTCGCGCGACTTGTTTCCTCTCCTCGCTGCTTATGCCGCCCCACGCGCCGCACCCCGGACAAGCAGCGCGCGCCCACGAACCACCGCACCACACCGGCTCTGATTGCTGCTTCCGATCAGTGCTAAACGCCGCGCCTCAACCCATGGCACCGAGCGCGGCACGGGACACAAATGGACCCGAAGCTTCATTTTTTTTGGGCGTTCTTAGTCGTGGGTGACAGCAGTTCACCTCCGTTTGTCGGATAATTCCGGGCGAACGCGTTTCACCTCGGTTAATTTCACGACTCAAATCGAAGACACATTTCGATGAGAGTGTGGGAATAATCGAAGTTACTTTCGGGCCGTTTTGACGGCAGCCCAAATTTTGCACGCGAGAGTCTGAAATGCTGCTTCTGCTTCCACGGAGGTTAAGACGCAAGATATGGCGTGTTCGTAGTCCCCCTACTCGCCTTCCCACTGCATTTTTTTTAATACTCTGGCGTGTGCACCTGGTCCACTATAGCGGCGCTGTGACGACGATGGCTAAAATAAGAGCACCCGATTCATGAAAGATTCAGTAATTTATCCTCAAGCTATCCATACTCAAGGACGTTTCTCAGTTGCCAGCGCTTCTGCCGACCGGCAGACTCACATGGCGCGATCGGATGTCGTGAGACATGGCCGTAGTACAGCGCGCCTTCGGGCGCGCCTGTCGAGCGTTGCAACAACGAACGCACGTGTGACGCTGAACAACCTGAGATTTACGGCTCACAAATAAAGCTTTGGCGCCGCATCAAGGTCCGCGGATATCGAAGAGGGAAAGGTGGTAGCAAGCAGTGTGGCTACACTCCCCTTTTGTCCGTTTCATTGGCGCTTAGGTAGGCGCTGTTGAGAAAATGTCGCGCGCGAGTCACACCTGCCACTGTATAGCGGCGACGGTAAAGATTTGTTCGAAATTGAATGAGACGGCTTGGCGCGTAGCAAGCTTTACCTTGAGAAATCGGGAAATCAGTGAAGAGGAGCAGAGGAGGGCGAAACAATAGGGGAAAAATAACATTTCGATCTTGAACCTCGGAAGTGAGCGGTAAGAGATAAAAAACGCTGGCTAACCTATCTCCTGTATTCGCCGCTACAGGAAAGTGCAAGAACTAAGCTGTATTATTCTCAACGTTTACCAGCCTATATTTATCTCCGGAACCCATCAAGTCGCCAACATAACGCCAGCTACCGCGCTCCATGCGTTGCTATATTGTACAGAGTAGCGATAACAACATGAAATAAATGTTAATAGCGAGGGTCGGCAAGGTCATGGCCTCACGATCTTTGGTCGAGAACAGCTTCAGCTTCTCTCTGCGAGCGCGGTGTTACATCAAATAAATCTCGGCTTTGGTTTCAGTATTTCCTCATCGCGGTGCTAGTGTCAGTGTGTATGAAATCCAGGGCTTTGTTTGAGTATGTCTCCTGTAGCCTTTCGTCTTCTTCTTCATCGTACTGGACCGAGCATGTCGGCAAACTTTACTATGGGGACGAGGTTTCATGGCCGTCGTATACGCACCAGGATCTCTCCACCACTACCGTTTCTTCCCGTCTCGGTGCCATCCATGTGCTGCGCGGACTCGGTGGCTGCTGTCAAGCTTCGCAGGGAGACATCCCTCCGATCAGTGGTGGAAAGTAATGGTCGAACTACCCGTTTCCAGCAACAGGATAGAGCACCTGTCGGACCATGTGCGCCCCACGAGGCGACCGCTTGGCAAGCACGTGGAAGCAGCACGTCGGACGCTTGCTTTCTTCGTATCACCGTCTCCAATCTCGTTTGCTGTCACACCACAAATGGGCGCGGATTAACGGGTAGAGCTTCGCGAGAAATCAGGAGCCTGTTCAGCACAACAACTGGCTGGCAGCTTTGCTATCTCCGCAACGCTGCGCAGTACCCACTTGAGCACAGCATCGGCACTAACTGTCAGCGCATTTTCTACACTTTGTCTGTGCCCGTTCCGGGCCCGCCGCAGCACAACCAAGCAATTCGTACAGCGCAAAGTTGCTGCTGTCTCTAGCCAAGTACCAGAAGGTGCCATCCATCTACAGCCAATTCATTATAGTCTTACCGAAACATTTTGCTTCCACTAGCAATAGCATGGTTCAAGGGCACGGTTTTCGTCGTGTGTCCAGCCAGGCGAATCTATTCAAGACTTTGTTGTCCCGACGCTAGAGCTTGCAGCTCCTTGTCCTTTTATTGAAGTCAAGGATTTGTTCCGGGATGAATTTATAGAAGGCGTCACCTTGACCTCCCTGTGAGCGCATTCTCGAATGTTTGCCGCTTCCTTTTTTTCCGTGCCGTCGCTCACAGTGAGGCCACCTAAAGCACCTCTATTCCATTTGTGATCACCGAAAGCCCAGCTCTGTGGCTGCTCTTGAGCTTGCGTGCCGTGATTCTTCCAAAGAAGCGGAAATTTTGTACATCCTTTCCTCGGCTAGTCATGTTCTAGCCGCTGTTCTCATTGGTGTATTTTGTCGCCCACAAGCCTTTGACTCTGGTTCTTGACTCCGGTTTCTCTGCTACAGTCCCGGAAGACAAAAATTTTCAAAACAGCATTTCGGGGCAGCATCGACGTTTTTCCCTGCTCAGGTGAAGTTTCTTTATTATTCGCAGTCACCTGTTCCCGTATACGCGGCTTCCTTTCCTCGGAAATCACGTACAAAAACGGCATCACGACTCTCCTGTTCTACTTTGTGTTTGTTTCAAGGCATATCTCTCCGAGTCCTTGGTGTTGACGACGTCAAAACTTTAGGTCATCCTACTGAAGGCTACTGTCTAGGTTGCTTCTCACTTGGAGACTCCAGCCATCCTGAGCAGTGAGCACCACTCGTGTGAGAAGCTTGTTTCTTCACATGCGCATCATCCAGTGTGTCTATGCCGTGAGTGCGTAACCTGCTTTGACCCTGGCCTTGGCCCACAAAGGAATTTCATTCAAAGGGCAAGGTTGCATACAACGTGCAGGCACCGAAGCTCCGCCGACTTCCGCTCCCATTCCGACTTAAGATGTCGGAAGAGCTGCGTCGTTTCGAAAAACATGGCTATCGAACGCGTCAACGCTGTGGAGCTGGTACCTGGCACTGTTGTGGTAAAAAAAAAAAAGGCGGCGACATTCCACTGTCTGCAGATCTCTGGGAACGTTACGAAGCCTTCGTGACGGACAGCTTCCCCTTTACTCAAAGAGAACAGTTACTGCCCAGTATCGCTGGCGCAACTCATCTTTCGAGGTTTGACCGTACATCTGCTTACCATTAGGCGTTGCTGCATCCCTAAGCTTGTGACCTTCATGCACGACGAATTTTCCACTTCAAAATATTGTTCTTCGGATTGGCGTCGGTTTCAACCGCTTTTCTGCAGTTTATCCCACAACTCTTTCTGGGATGTTCAGGTGTTCTTTCCTACATCGATGACATCGCCGTTTCCGGCCGAAGTGGGCAGGAGCTGTTGATTAACCTGGCCGCTGTCTTTCGACACATCAGAAGTGCGGGACTGAAGGCGAGAAGTGCACCCTTTCCGTGCAAGAGGTGGTTTACTTAGGTCACAAGTTCACCGCATAGGGTTTTTAATTAATGCCAGAGACGATGGATTTTATCATGAACAACCGGGCTCCCATCGACTCTGCTGGGCTCCGTTCCTTCCTAGGCCTAGTTGAATATTACGCGGCGCTTTTCCCTAAGCTTGCGGAATGTGGGTCCTCCTTCGCAAGAGGCATAGCCTTTAAGTGCTGCTAGCTGTCGCTGTATAAATTTCGCAGGATAAAGTCCTTGCTGCAATACAGCCAGATTCTTCAGATTTTTGGCGAGGCACTTCCTGTGATTGT